>NC_044193.1:1797217-1822246 GCF_900880675.1 Sparus aurata
TAAAACAAACAGAAAGGGAAACGCGTCTGATGATTGCCTTTTTACACAAGTTTAGACCCTGCATATACTGTACACACTAATTTAAAAACTAGTTTGAGTTGTCATCGTACCGTCGAGCAGCGGTTTGTGTTCTCACCACATGCTGTGTCGTTGTCTCTCCACTAGATGGCAGACTGTGGAGGACTCCCTCAGGTGGTGCAGGTGAGTCGAAGCAAAGAAGCAAAGAGATCTTCAACTGTCCGTCTAATGAAGTGTTTGTCACATTGATTTTTAAATATAGAACATCATCAGCCAGTCCAGCTAAAATCTGTTTTTTATTTCCACAGCCTGGAAAACTAGCAGAGGCCTTCAAGTATTTTGTCCAGGGGATGGGCTACAGTGAGTAACGTTACACATCCCTGATTCATCCACCTTCTTTTATACACATGAATACCATTCATCGTCGACTGACTGTGTTTTTTCTGTGAGCTGGAAAAAAGTATTTATTGTCAATCTCTGAGTGACGAGTGAGTTTTTGATTGTTCCAAGCCCAAAACTAACTCCTGTATGTTCAGTGAGGATCTCCTGATGTCTCTGTACAACTGTAGGAAACTGCAACATCACACGTCTCTGTAGCTTTAATACACATCTCTTTTTCACACAAGTGAAGTATCACATTTTTACTGAAGGCAGAATGAAGAGGGTTTGTGAGTTGCAGTTTGCAAACACAACATTAAAGTTTTCCTCTCCATCCTGCTCACAGTGTTTTCATAGAGAGGAGAACTCCCGCCCCTTTAGCTTTGCCCCATGGGACCTAATATGGAGTAAATAAACACTAACATGACGAGGGTTACAGGTGAAAAAGGTGAAAATCACAATAAGTCTGACAACTGCAGTTCTGTGAAAGGACAGTTGGTTCTGGTTCAGTTCTGTGAGCTGCTAATATACATGAGCAGCTACGACATTTAAGGTTTTTTGGAGCGTTTAATGAGATGATGTCACTAACGACACTGTTGGCTGTGTCGTCTTTATAATGACGTAGTTTCACAGTCTGATATTTCATTAGTTTGATGACAAACTGAGACTTTATTGACTTGTGAAATTATCTTTTAAGTTGTTAAACATCATAAGTGCGATTCATGACACAATTCAAACAGAATCACAAAGTGATTTGTCTGTTGTCAGTCACTGTTGTACAGATATATTCTGAATTAAGGGCCCATGGTGGTCCGCCAGAAGGGGCGTGACTTCAGGTGGACCCTGTGCGATGTTATTGGCTCGGGGCTACACACCCTCTTCTCCAAAGGTTGACGCCCAGAAATCTCACAAAACACAGCAAAATTAAAAATAATACACTCTCAGTAGGCCGTCAGTGATGATGACACGTCTCAAGTTTGATGGATTTCTGTGAGTGTAATTTTAATCACAATGTGTTTGCTACTTCCTGTTGGTCTGTGTCCCTCCCATGTTTCTGTCCCAGTGTGAACATGACGCTGTTACACGTCCTGACATCTGAATTATTTACTACATTTACTAAGTAATGTTATTTCAGTTTAGTACTTTTTTATTTTTGTTTGTTTTGTGATCAATTATGAAAAAAGCACTGCAGCCGCAACAAGTTAGCAACGCTGCTTATAGACGCTGCTCGTTCAGAAGGTGTGTGTGTGTGTGTGTGTGTGTGTGTGTGTGTGTGTGTGTGTGTCTACAGCCTGCCTCACTAACTGTACTGTAAGTAGCAGTTTGCCGTGTGCACCTCACAGCAGTGTATGCTCTTGTTCTTCCTCTCTCTCTTTGTCTTTGTTTCCTCCAGTCCCTCATGTTGTATTAAACCACCTCAGCAGCCAATCAGGTATCAGGATTTCAACCAGAATCTTAAACCTTCCGCACCTCCATCTTCATCCGCGTTGCTTCTGTTACTCCCTCCTCTTGTCTGTCCTGTGTGTGTGCGTGTGTGTGTGCGTGTGCGTGTGTGTGTGCGTGTGTGTGTCTGCATGCTGTTGATCAGCTGATCACAGATTTCTTCCCCTCTGCAGTGAGAGTGACCAGCCGGCTGTGCTGCATGCCAACACACTTCAGCTCCGTTCACACTGCAGACACACAGGCTGCTGCTCAGATCTGATAGTTTCATCTGCTCATGTCTGCTGTCGGATCAAATCTATGTAACATTAAGATGAGCTGAAGGCTGCGAGAGGAGGAACAATACCAGAAGACATTAGATCTGTTTTTGGCGTTTCCCTCCTCGGGACTGTAGCAGCCTCTAACCCGGAGCCCCCTGCAGCAGGAAGGTCTGAATCCAGCAGACCTTCAGGGCAGGTCGGCTGCTGGTCTGTCGCTCATTTCTGTTTTTAACTGGAATACTCAGAAGTGTAGGACGCATCTCCCCTGAAGGTACTGCAACATGGATTTAGTTACCTCCTGTGGAATGAAATTAAGTTCCAGGAACGTTTCCTCAATATGACCAGAGAACAGTGGCATCAGGGGCTACATTAAAGGAACAGTTCAGCCAAAAATGAATATCCAGTCCTCCTCTCCTTCTCTTGATGATATAAAGGTGATACAGAGTTGCAGAATTCTGCTGAACAGCTGAAGTAGCTGGTGACTTGATTTAAAACTGAAAAATAACCAAAATGATTTAAAAAACTATTTTAAAAAAGGCTCCAGACGGCTCGTCCGTATTAATCAAAACCTCCAGAGGCCTCGAGATCACAAACGGATTATAATGACGGAGATAATGACTGATGGTCATGCTAATTCTGTGCACTATATCGCAGGTAACGGGATGTTTCTCAGGTTCATGAGGACGTGTCACGTTTTCCTCTCATTCAAGGATGATCATCTTGGCTGAGAGGTGAAACTACTTTAACTTGCTGAGTTCCTGTAGTATAAACATTTTCACACATCAGATCCCTGTTTGTTGCTTCCTCATCATTGTGCGTAACTAATCTAAATTCAGATTTGACGCCTCAGTTTGACAGTTTTTGCATTTTGCTCTCTCAAGTGCTGGAAAAGATTTTCACACTGAGCAGAACATATTTGGAGCTGCGGTGTGAACGGAGCCTCAGACTCACTGTCATCAGATTTGAATCCAGCTGCTCGGTCACAGTGCGGACGATTCAAATCAGCACTCGCTGGTTGGACGATGAGCTGTCCTACAACCAGGACGCACACACATGTCAGAAACAGCTCCACACTGATGATTTCTGTCACTAACAACACACACCTCTCTCTGTCACCCCACAGTGCCCACAGCTGGTATGACCCGGCTGGTTCGCTCCAGGACTCACTCGGCCTCCAGCGTGGGCTCCACAGACGGCATCCGGAGCCGCAGTGCCACCAACACACTGCCAGAGGGCGCTAACTCCACCAGCCCCGAGCACACAGCCGCACAAACCATCGAAATGACTGCGTAGGACTCTCCCTGCTCCGTCTGCTCTCTCTTTACTCTCTGACTCTCCTTCCTTTCCTCTCTTCAGATGCTGTGTGCACTCAGAACTTTCCTCTGTCTAAGACGCAGCCCAACAGTTGTAGTTCTAGTTAACGTTCTTCCCAACGAGATGAGAACGGTCACATGTTACATCCCACACAGTAGAGCCGACTGGTGTCAGAAACGTTAGGTGTCAGCGGCAGCCATGTTGGCTCCACTCTCCTGTACTCTTTAGGATGATGGTGTCAGTTCAGATTTCACCCCCTCCTCCCAGAGCCATGCGGTTGCCATGGTGACTGTAGATGTAACTGTACATGGATTTGAGCTGGTTCATATTTATATTCAGTTGTGTTGTGTTTCTACAGTAGACTGTTCGGACCAGATCAACATTTCTCTTCCTTTAGTTTGGTCCTGAGCTCTTCTTTCTATTATTACGCTCTTATTATAATCATTATTATTTTGTAATGACTTGTTGATGGTGGTGGTGTTGGTTGCTAAGAAGCTTGTTTCCGAGATGATGAACTCGTTTCCTACCCTTCAAATTACAGTGACTGTAAGGGAATATTTCACCAATAATGTAGATGCACTTAACGCCGCTCCGACCCTGGAATACCCGACAAAAGACCTGCGAGTAACCAGAAGAATGTGATGGAAGAACTATTTGACCACTTCAGATTTTAAATATGCTTAAAAAATCATGTAGCATCACAGTATCCACACACTTTGTGCTCCTAAGCTCAGCAATGTATTCGAAAAATAAAAAATAAATAGCACAAAATAACCAGGACGTGTCATTACAGGCTACTCAGAGTAGGGCTGGGCGATATATCGATATAAAACTTATATCGATATATTTTTGAAATGTGATATGGAATTAGACCATATCGCATACATCGATATAGTTCAAATTTGCGCTGTGGTCCTTGCTCCGGGCAAACCGCTGACCCGGAGCTCTCTGCACTGCTCCCCCCGCCCCTCCTCCTTAAAGCACAGAGAGGGGAGGGGCTGGAACAGACACTCCGGCACTCTTCAACAAACACTTTGGTGGCCGCCGTTGCCCCGCACTTTGGCCTTGATACCCCGTGAAAAAATATCATCGCACGGCCACCGGACAGCGTAGCGGGCTTGTCTTTAATTACAGCCACCTGAGTGCACAGTAGTCACTTACAGTAACTTCAGTGAGTCCACGGTTCGCGCAGGTGGAGTCTCATCATCACGATGATCTCACGTGAAAGCCTCTCAAACAGCAGCAGCGTCTCAAAACAGAAGAACGAAACTAACAGCACAGCGAGCGAGCGCAGCCAGCTGTGAGCTGAGGGCGCAGCACTGAAAAGAGAAACTACAAAAAATATTCAATAACTTCACTATTATTCAGAGTGTAGTGCCACCAAAATCACTCCACACATCAGTGGTCTCCTGCTGGTTATTCTACAATTTTTTTGTTTAGAAAAAATGTGCTTTGCCATAATTTGGGGGAATTTCTATTTGGGAGAAATATTTAGTAACACTAATATTCAGTGAGGTGTCACAAAACTCACCTCACCCCAACCCTACTTAACAAAAACTGTTTTGTAATGTAACATTAACTTGATATTGGTATTTAAAAAATGTTTTAATACATAATCCATGTCTTATTATAAATTAGGATGTTATGGTATCAGTCTGAAAGGTAAATCAACACATTTTACTCAGTGGCCTTGGTGCCCCTGACAAAAAAAAAAAGTGAAGGCCACATGGACTTGCCCCTAGAATGACGAAATTCCCACCCACATGTCATATTTGGCTTTGATTTTGACTGAACATTTGCTCTCACTTTGCATAAAAATATTGGGATATATATCGTATATCGATATTCAGCCTAAATATATCGGGATATGACTATTAGTCCATATCGCCCAGCCCTAACTCAGAGAAGAGTAAAGACAAAATATCTGTTGTGTTGTAGATATAACATGTTCTCATCCAGGTGTTGGACGAGTGTTTAGCCCCTTTTCCACCAAACCAGCTGTTCTTGAACTGGTTCTGTTCCACTTTCTCAGAACTTTATCATTATCTCGTGAATCAGCTCATGTTTCCATGTTTTTTTTAAATAATTTTACCCTAATTTAATGACTTAATTTAATCACTGCTTTCTGGGACCGTCCCTCCCAGTAAAAAATAACAAATCACCCACTGAGTGGAACCGTTGTAATCAAGCATGTTAAATCAAATGAACTGTAGATAATGAAGTTTCTGCTCCCGAACACAAAACCTACCTGTTTCTTGATTCCAGCTGGGAAACAACTTTTCAGGTTCAGACGCTCCAAACGGTTTAAAAATTAGGTGCACACACCGAAATGTAACCAGCTCCATGTTGGTGTAAAAGGGGCAAATGAGGACTCGTGTCACATCAGAACGACCATCTTGGTGTTTTACAGAGAAACTAAAGCTTAGTTTAGTGATTTGGTTTTATTGATAATGCACGAGAGGCACAAAGTGAGTTTCTTCAGATTTGAGCTCTCCTAATTGTTTCCTCTCTGTCAGACACACTCGATGCTGCGACTCAAACATTATTGATGATAAAGGAATGCGCAGGTTTTTGTCTGGTGTTTCAGGCTCTGAACGATGAATCATTGGTTTAAATAAATTACCACTGTAAGGTGAAATGTTGCCTTCTTCTCTACCTTCTTCCTGTGGAGGGGATCCTGGAGTGACCAGTTACCTCACGTGTTCCTTTTCTGTTCCTGTATGTGTTTAGTTTGAGTCGAGCGTTACTGAAGCCGCCCTGCACTTTGTTCATCGCACCCGTCAGCATGCTCGTCGTGGAGTTTTGGCATGCAAACTGTACCGTGGTATCAGTCTCGTGAGTAACTGAGATGTTGTGCAGCTGTACACCTGCCTCTCACCAACTCAGAGACAGAAAGACAAACACCTCCGCAGATACACAAGAGAAGTTAAAACTGTTTTTTTTTCCCTCCATGTGGTGTTGCAGTTACAGCTGCACTTCTGTTTTAACGTTTGTAAAGCGTCCTGTTCTCTGGTGTGATGCTGCCCCTGCTGGAGGCCTAAACAACAGCTCCCAGAGCAGGAAGTCAATCCTGGTTTGTCAGCAGCTTTCAGAAGCATTGAAACGTGTCCGGATTAAAAACTCAGCGAGGAGTTTTCTGAACTGACAGGGTCGACCCACAAACTGTATCTCTGGTTCACACACAGTCAAATATTTAGTTATTTTATTCTATATATACACTAACTGTAATTCTGCCGTCTGTTATTGTTATTAATATTTATTACACTATTACTTTGAGTTTGTACTGAAACACTGGTAGCTGTTCTGTTGCTCTGACGTTTGTTGTTCCCCGACTTTTAATGTAAACAAGGTTTGTAATGAAATAAAGCTCATTATCCAAAAAGGTGCTTTGACCTGAACGTTTCTATCAGTTTAGATCAATACTAGTTTAAAAATAGTACAAGTCTGTTGTTCAACATCTGAACAGGTTGGTTATGTCTTTATCTCCTGGATAACATTACATTACTGTGTAAGCAGCATTTTACTGTTGTAGCTGTGGATTCCTGCATCTCCAGGTGAAATTAAGTAAAAAGCTAGTTTATGGTTCATGTGTCACATTTCACAGTGTCAGTCCTCTGCAGTCATCCTGTTGAGTATCTCTTTCATTCAGCAGCCAAGTGTCATTCTCACTTCAATTAAATTAGGATTTACACACAAATAAAAACCCAGCAACATCATATTCATGTAGTTTGGAAGATGTGTCACTTGAGGATCGTCAGTAAATCAGAAGAACAAAAAAAGACTGATCAATGAGAAGCTGATTTATTGTCTTTTTACATTATTTTGTTTCCACTGGCAAACACAAAATGTCTGCTGTGATTTCAGGCTGAAACAAGTGCAACAGATAAACACACTGATGGTCAAAGACATCAGTGGAGATCTACTGAGGCAAACGGCCCGTCAGCAGCGAACACATGCTGGTTTGTAGAAACAGAAGAGTCTGAGGCTGTGAGGAGGCAGCAGCAGGTTTTCAGTCCGTCTGCAGGGTTGTTGTTGGGTTCAGCTGGCAGCAGGTGGCGCTGTTTTGCTGCAGAGTCGACCCAGCAGACCGGCCATCTGCAGCAGGGAGTTCACACCTTCAGCCACCCTCATGTGAGTGTAACCGATCTCCTGCAGGACAGAACCAGGAAATACAACATCAGGTAAGAAGTTCAGATCATGAGGGAAGTCTGGCTGAGTTTGTTTGAGCAATATATACAATATATATCATCATCATCATGAGATATATTTTGTGAACCAGACTGTTCTACTTTTGTGAACGCACCGGTCATCATCCCAGCACTACTGTTTCACACTGAGGTGTTGTGATATTATGATATTTGATTTTGGCGCCCACTTCTGACATTTATGAAGGTCTTGTGAGGAGAATTCAAAATCCAGATGTAGCCTTTATTTTAAAGCTCCTGTTACTGGAGCTCATGAAGATGATCTCAGACTGGAAGCAGGAGGAACAGTCCGCCTGGCTCTGTCCAAAACTGGAGTAAATAAAACACCAACCAGCACCTCTAAAGCTCTGTGATTAAAGCAGGTTAACTGTTCTAGATACTGGTGGTCTGTGTACAGATGTGGTACGAGCACCACCTCTGGATCTGGTGTGCACATTTGTTCTGAAAGCGTATGAAAGAAGACGCAACGTATTTTGACGATGGTGAAACAACGTAAACTTCATTTTGGTGCCGCCTCTTTCTCACCTTGATGAACTCCAGCTTGAGGTACTCGGCCATCTGGTAAGTCTTGCAGACCCTGAAGATGTTTCCGATGATGTCCTCCGGAGAGTAGCCCAGCGCCCACAGCTGCTCCACCACCTTGTAGGCCTCGTCGATGTTCGCGTCCACGCAGTGTCCCAGCATGCTTTTCACCAGCAGAGGGTGAGGCTCGTCGCACACTTTGAAGACGTTCTCGCTGTTGATGTAGCCGAAGCCGGAGTTGGTGGACTGGAGGTTGTTCAACGCCTGCCAACACAAAAACAGGAAGTCAACAAAACAACCATGTGAATTAAGAGTAGAGCGCTGGACTCTGGACTCGAGCCCTCACCTGTCTCATGTCTCCCTGGGCGGTGAAGATGATCGCCTCCAGCCCGTCGTCAGACACCGACAGACGCTCCTGCTCCACCACCTCCTGCAGACGGGCCAGAATCTGTCCGTCCGTCAGTTTGGAGTAACGCAGCACCGCGCAGCGAGACTGGATCGGCTCGATGATTTTATCTGATGCGTTGCAGGCGAGAGCAAAACGTGTCGTCTTCGAGTAGATCTCCATGATCCTCCTCAACGCCTGCTGCGCCCCGTCTGTCATGCTGGAATCAGGATAAAGAATTGATACTTCAAACAGAAGCTGTAAACTTCCAGCTTGTTTTCTTTTGTCCTCATCTTCTGTTCTGGTTTAATGGCACCTGAGTGTGGAGTTGGTGCCACAAACTGTTTATGTTGAGGCGTTAACTTCTAACATTCTCATGATGGATGGAAATACACATAACTCTGACTTTCCTTTCTGATTTTCTGTAATTTTGGTTGAAATGTTCTCTACATGTAGATGGAAAGCTGGCTAATGGTTAAAAAGACAATTAAATGATATATATAATAAATAGCAGTCTGCTGTAACGTTCACTCCCCGGTGATACACCTGTCGTCTCACCTGTCGGCTTCGTCCAGGATGATGATCTTGTGTCGTCCTTTGGGCAGTGTGACTTTCTGCTGAGCAAACATCTTGATCTTGTTCCTCACCACATCGATTCCTCTGCAGACAAACAGTCGATAGTGACTCACTCTCTCATGTACGTACAAACAACAGTAATTTAAACCAGTAGGAGCTGGATTTACAGCGTCAACGTTCACTCAATCTCGAAACTTGGAAAGAGTATAAGGTAAGGCCACTTATTTGGTCGTCAGTTTTTTTTTCTCTTTTAATCAGAGCTACCTCAGCAGGAGTCTCACCTGTCGTTTGAAGCGTTGAGCTCCAGCACAGCGTCTTTCATGGAGGCTCCCAGCAGAGCTCGGGCCAAACACAGGATGCTGGTGGTCTTTCCTGTGCCTGGAGGACCTGGATCACAAGATGGATGTGATTATTAGTGTCACTGACGAGGTGATCCAGCATGCTGCGAGCGTTCATGTCAGTGATAAAGGATTCACACCAGGATGGTTCTGACTAAGAGGGCCAAAAAACAATCTGTCTTGGTACCAGTGAGTTCATTTTGGTTTGGAGGTGACATGATTAGATGAATAATTGATTCATTAACAGAAAATTAATTTGGATAAAAGGTCTAGCTGAATAAACACAGACCATTTATTTAAGATTTTACATAGATACCATTTAGTTGGCTGCAGAGTTTGACTTTATTATTAGGTCACTTTCAGCAAACAGAAATGCAGAAAATGTAACTGGACTCTTTCATGGGGATGAGCAATATATCATTATCCCTTCATCATGATATGAGACAATACATCATCTGTTATTTTTAATAATACATGTACTTTTCAGGACAGTGAATCAACAAGCTGTTCTCAGGGGAGAATAAGGTCCCAGATCACTGTTTGAAGCTAGAGAGGTGGCAGGGTCCGCCACATGTAAACACAGTAAAACAGTACACATGTGAGGTCAGTTTGTTTATTCATCATGAAAACAAAGAGTTTGTTTGTTTAGTTTTTCACTTTTGTAAGAAAAAAGTTTCTCTTCTGATGAAACACACCTACAGAGTGCTGCTTTAACGCCCTGACGGACAGGTGAGCGGGCAGTGATGGACTGTTGATCGGGTTCTTAAATGTTGTGAGCTGGTGAAGATCCTTCAGTCACAGAAACGTCTCAGTAATGTTTCAGTGATGAGGAGGGTGCTACAGAGCAGCATGTAGCAGCAGCAGCATGTAGCAGCAGCAGCTCACTGTGGAGGCGGACTAGCTTTAGTCTACATTCTGTCTGGAGAAGAAGTAAACCTAGTTTCCGTGTCCAGTCCTTCCTCCCTCCGTGTCTGTCCACACTGACCTGCGATGATGATGTTGGGGACGTTTCCCTCCCTGGCGAACACCTCCAGCCGGCTCACGGTCTCCTCGTTCCCCACGATCTCGTTCAGCTTCAGCGGCCGGTACTTCTCCACCCAGGGCAGCTCGTAGGAGCTCCCGGAGCTTTTGGCCGAGGTCTCCCCGGCTTCAGCGTCCGCCTTCTGTCCGCTTTCGGTCGGTTTAGTCCCACTTTCAGTGTCCGCCATCTCCACGTCCATGATGGATGCTGCCTCCGTCACTGCCGCCTGTCAGCCCGCGAACACAAGCGGAACTTTTCCCTCCCTGACAACCACGCGACAGTAAACTGACGTCTCATTGGCCGAGCGTTTATCGGCGACGGCTCTGATTGGTTGAGAGCTGCACACTGAAATCTCGCGATATTTTTATATACACGGTGCCTAAATTAAAAAGAAACGCCACAAACAAAACAAAACAAAAACAAATCATTCATCGTAAGCACAAAAATAGTAAATTATACCAATAAATTTAGATTACAAACCATTCAGTTATTCAGAAGATGAAGAGTTAATGTACACACAGGTTTTCAGATGAAAAAATATAAGACTGCATTTTTATTTTTATCTTTTATTCCAATAATATAATATAATAATAATAATAATAATAATAATAATGATAGATGACTTATCAAACATGGAATTAAATACTAAAATGAGCGCTAAAATATACAAGAGGAACAAAGATAAATATCTAAAATAATTACCAAAAAACAAACAGGAAACCAATAGAATGAGCCGGCAACTCACATGCTCTCTGATAAAACTAAGTTTTGAGAGGACACTGACTCAGACTGACAGTATATGTGTGTATAAACAGGCAGTAATAAATATATACTGTATACTGAGATGTAAACAGATTGGAGACAGTAAGTAACCAAGCAGCAGGTGAAGCGATAGTATGACACACAGTACCTGTAGCCAAATTAAAGTATGAATGTGACAGTAAGCCTTTGGTGACATTGATGTATCAGTACACAGCGACACATTTAAATCTGCATTTAGTGATTTTGACAGAAGCAGTGCAACAAGCTTTAAATGCAAAACTGACATTTAATCACTTTATAGAGTTGATATGATGAACATGATAGTGAATGTTGATATCCAGCAGACACAGAGCGGCTCTTCAGCTGGTAACTGCTCCACTGTGTTCACCAGCCGGTCCCTAACTGCTCCTGTCTGCTGTTTGGTGGTGAGCAGGTAGTGTGCAGGTGTGTTTACAGCTGACAGGTGCAGTAGATCTTCATTGGCTGATTCTTTCCTGTGTAAACAAACTAAATAAACAAACTCTCTTTGTTTCCATGACTGAATAAACAAACTGACATCAAATGAAAACACAGTTTATACTGTTTTACTTTGTTTATATTTGGCGGACCCTGCCACCTCTCTCGTCTTGTTCTCTAAATGTTGCTCTGGGACTGTATTTTCCTCTGAGAACAGCTTTTTTATCTCATTGACTTTTTGAAAACAGAGATATTTCTGAGTTTGTATCATTACCTTTCTGATTTTTGTCTCCAAAAACTATATCGTGCCTCAAGTATTCAAAAGTAATTTTCTGGCAATAGATGTACTTAAAGGGTAACTCCACCACTTTTACACATTGGATGTGATAACAGGTCTTGTTGCATTGTAGGTAGTGTAGACACATGTTTTACAGGCAGTTTTAAATGCTCTAAATTGATACAGCAAAACCAGAAATATCGCCTTCTTTATTCCACACATTCTTCGGCTTTTTCAAAACTTGATGCCTACATTACCCACAATGCAATGTAGCCACTGAGTGACATCACTTGGTTCAGTTTATCATATTACATGTAGCTTCCTATAGAAATGTTTTTATTTTATTTTTTTACACATAAACAAATGTATATACAAAAAATAAATTAAAAAAAATTGCTTTCTATAGGAGTTCTCCAAGAGACTGACAAAAAGCTAAAAGAGCATAAAATGCTCAATAGAGGGGGAAATGTGTGTGTGTGTATATATCTACAAATTTCGATATATTATTTACTATATATCGCTTATAATAGTTAGTATTTGTATGAATGTAATGTTGATATTATTATCTTGTATAGAAATGGATGCGGTACAGAGGCCTGAGACCGGAAGTCGTCATCAGCCGAGCCTGAAGCACTTCCTACTTCCGCAAACACAGCTCTGTGAAGCTTCCCCGTTTATCGGTTGATCAATGCGGCGGGTTGGCTTCTGCCTTTCGTTTCCTGGTTCCATTTAATATTTCCAACAGTTCCGACATTTATGAGTGATTGATCGTCAACATGACGGCCAACAGCCGCTGTTCCGCCGCGGAGCCGCCGGGCCTGGAGACCCAGCGACGGGAGATCGAGTCTCTGCTGCGGCAGTGTGAGCTCCGCGCTGGGGACAGTTGGTGAGAGTCCGCCCGCTCTGCTACACACACACACACACACACACACACACACACACAGTGACAGGGCTAACTGATAGCATCACACGGCTAACGTTACCTAACGCTTATTAATAGCTTTAGCGGCAGAGTCAAGCCGCTCGGGTGTCGCGGTGAGTCTGTTGGGGCACTTTGACGGCTCGGTGTCGGGTGTTAGCCGCTGTTGCTGTGTAGCTCATGCTAACCGAGCGGACGTTGCTGGCCGTTAGCCGTCGCAGCTAACGTTAACGCTAGCTTGTCAACCAGCTGGTACGTTCACGGTCGCCTCGTAAGCTTCCAGTTTTGATTCTTCTCAGAGCTGGACTTCCCAGATTGTACTCCTATCACGTCATCATAGTTTCATAGTGAAGCAGAACTGCAGCTTACGAACATTTTCACTTTCAGCTGATCCACTAATTATTTTTGTTAAGCGACCAGCTAATGTTTTTTGTGTTGAAGGAGCACTCTATTAATCAGAAGAGAAAACACATCAGTGACTGATTGTTTTTACACAGAAACAACCTAAATAATCAAAATCTCTTGCTTCCATGACTGAATAAACAAACTGACCTGCTTTACTTTGGTGGCGGACCCTGCCACCTTTCTAGCTTCAAACAGTTTGTTTATTCAGTTATGGAGAAAATGCATATCTCTGAGTTTTTACTACTACCTCATTAATATTGTAAATATTAAAACTCTGACTTTGTATTGTATCTACAAGTTGCTAGTTTTCTCTGAAACAGTCTAAAATCCAAAGAAATGAACATCACAATGATATAAAACAAAGAAAAGCAGAAAATTCAACACTACATCTGAGTCTCAGCGTGATCACTGCGTCAAACTACTCTGTGCTATTACAGTTGTTGCTTCATTGGTTATAGATTTATACTACAAAGATACATAACAAATAGGACATTTTCCAGACATGAATATGTTAGTAAGATTCAACATGTTTATTTTCACTCTGTAAAAGTTCACTTGTGTGAAATTCTTTTTGCTGAGAGGCTCCTCTACAGAAATGGCAAATAGTTAGTAAATAAGATGTATATATGAAATAGAAATGATAAAAGTACAATGATAAATAAAGATAAAACCAAATAGAAATATGGACAGTGGGGAAAAGGTCCAGCAGTATATCTATTTATGTGTATGTACATAAGACAATACAATGTGTTAATATAGTATAAATAGCAATAAAGCAAACGGTATAAAACCAGGAAATGAAAGTGATTAATTGAAGGTGCAGCAGAAATGGTGGCAGTAAGATGACGTACATAACATTTAAACCAATATTGAACCAGCCGAAGTGACAAGTAAACCATATTCAAATTTGGACAACCAAATCAGGCTTCTAGTTTAGTTCAGTCTCCTTCAGTCTAAACTCAGTCTGTCTGTGAGAGTAGACGTGGGATCTCATGAGGTGGATCCAAACTTCAAACCTGATGTTCAAAATTAGATTCCCTCTGAGAAACTCTCAGCAGCGCTCAGTTAAAACAGAAGCTTTCTGCTGCCGCTGGCACCAAACAGGGTTTAAACTTCACTCGATTTAATTCTCCGTTCGCTGTCAACACTTTGGTGAATCACAGAGCCGACCAGGAAACTTTAACACATCAGGTCAGCGAACTTTACTTTACACAAGCACAGTCTGATAACACAAGTCCTGCACCAGGATTGGTTTTACTGCCTGTGACAGTCCAGCCACACATGATCTTTGCTGTTACGGATTTTTTGACGAATATACTGATCTACAGGTGCATGTTACAGTAGAGCGCACACACACACACACACACCACACACACACACACACACACACACACACACACACAGCAGAACAAGGGGCAGGTGTTGGACCTGATTGTAGAAAAGGTTGATTTTTGGACAGTTTATGGTGTCATGTTATTGATCATTACATCTCTGAACCCGACTGACAGGCAGCTGATACACTTTCAGCTTTATGAGCTGCTGTGTCCGGGAAGTTTCCTCTCTTGGTTTTGTGGTTTGAGCAGCGTTTTTTCATGTCATGTTATTAACACGTCTGTATGATGCTTCCTGTGTGCTGCAGGTACGTGGTGGAGCGCCGCTGGTATGAACAGTGGAAGGGGTTTGTGGAGACGGGAGACCAGAACTCGTCATCATTCCCTGGTCAGATCGACAACACCGAGCTGTTTGAGGGTCAGTAAACGCCTCGCTAACGCCTCATGATGTCATCACCGCCAACAGCTCTCCTCGTCTTCTTCTTCATCTTCTCGCTTGTCCTCTTTACATACTCTTTGTTTTCTTCTTCTTCTCGGTTGTCTTCCTCTTCTTCTACTACTCCCTTACAGCTCTGATCTCTCACTTCTTTTCTGTCACTGTCATGATTCTGAAGATATTTGTCTGTCTGCTCTGATCTGAGATCCTCAACCACAACAACAAACACCTGAAAACAGACTTTTTAAAATGATCTAACAGAAGTATTGCTGTATCGGTCTGAAGCTCAGACTGGGTTCTGCCTTCATAATTAGTCAGTTGGAACAGGTTTAAAGATGCTGGCTGACTGCGACGTCAGGTTCAAAACAGTTCTGACTGAAGTGTTTCCTGTTTTCAGATCTGGACTCGTACCACCTGAAGGAGCGTCTGGTGGAGAACGAGGACTTCATGTTGGTGCCGGCTGAGGCCTGGCACAAGCTGCTGACCTGGTACGGCATGGTGGACGGTCAGCCGCCGCTGGAACGCAAGGTAACGCCTCCACACGCCAGATACACGCCAGATACACGGCAGCCAATCAGTGTCGCCGTTTAATGTTTGGAGTCCAAATTGAGAGTGGTCGATATCTGGTGATTCTGGACTTTAGACAGTCTAACTCTGTGTGTGTGTGTGTGTGTGTGTGTGTTAGGTGGTGGACCTGCCCAGCACTCTGAAGGTGGAGGTTTACCCTGTTGAGATCTTCCTCTGTCTCCATAGCAACATGGAGAACGTCATCACCTCACAGTTCAGCCGCGCAGACAACATCCGTGAGTTGGTTTTTGTGTTAGAGAACTTTGAGGGTCTAAACTCTGACCTGACCTGAAGTTCTGAGGTCCTGGTTTAGGTTAGGCTGTTAACGTGTGTGTGTGTGTGTGTGTGTGTGTGTGTGTGTGTGTGTGTGTGTGTGTGTGTGTGTGTGTGTGTGTGTGTAGAGTCGATCCAGAAGGCGATCTGCGAGGCCTTCTCGGTGCCTCCGGGCTCCGAGTGTCGTCTGTGGATGAAGAGTTCGGACAGCAGCTGCGAGCGTCTCAGGAACATCCACATGAGCGTGTTGGACGCCTGTTTGAGCTCAGGGATGGTGAGGACACACACACACACACTCACACACACACACACAGACACACACACAGTTTTGCATCACAGATAGAATGTCACCAGATCTGTAGATTCATTCATTCAGGTTTATAATCAGGTAGATCCTTAAAACAATCCTGTGACTCAACACGAGACTCTTTGAAAACATTAACTTCCTCATAGCAGCAACTGTCCAACTCATAGGTGTGTGTGCGTGTGTGCGTGCGTGCGTGTGTGTGTGTGTCAGACGGTGATCATGGAGACGAGGAATGCTGACGGCACCTGGCCGAGCTCCAGACCTCAGATCATGTAAGAACACGTCTCCGTCTCTCATTGAACTGTAACATCTTTATTTTTCTGTTTGTTTGTTTGTTTGTTTTTCTGTCTTTCTCTTCCTTCCTTCTTCTTTCACTGCCTTTTGTTTATTCCTCCCATTCTTTCTTCCTGTCTGGCAGCTCTGCTTGGTGTTGGACCTATCTATCTCCTGAACCATCAGACTTTCAGTTTTGTTTTCTCTGAAATCCTCCTCCCTCGTTCTTCCCTCCCTCTTGCTTTTCTTTCTATTCCTTGCTCAACCTTTTGTTTAATCGTTTTGCCTCCTTTGACTTTGTGCTCGTCCTGCCCTCATCACTACATATGTCAGATCTGTTCCAGGTCATTTACTGGATTTTACTGAAAACACTTCTGTTAAATGAATTCATCTTGTAAAAGTTATGATTTTTTATTTTAAGTTTGGCCCTGTAAGCTAATTTTTCACTGGATTGGGTTGAGATTTGTCCTGGAGATTTATGAGACCCTTATGATTATTAACATTACGTAATTATTTAAATAGTTACAGAACAAAAAATCTGTCATTTTCAGCAATCTCCACTAGTTTTTACTGTCTTGCAAACAAATGTTGGTTCTGTGTTCTCCTCCTGTTTGTCATGTGAACGAGCTGAGCAGTTGAACTGATCTGACGTCAGTTTTATTCAGTCTGATGTGAATGTTGGTCTCATGAGATTCTGGTCGTTCAGGAGGAACTCTGTGGAGGATCAGGACTCGTACCGAGGACAGCCGGGAGTCTGCGGCCTCACCAACCTGGGCAACACCTGCTTCATGAACTCAGCGCTACAGGTCTCACACACACACACACACACACACACACACACACACACACACACACACACACACACACACACTAGTTGTGTTCCCGTCTTCTAGTAAAGCGACTTTGAAGCTGAACTAAAAATAAAAGCAAATCATGCTTGTTTCTATCAGCTAGTTTGAAACGAGTAAACTGAGACAGACTGCAAAGAGTTTCCTCCTCCTCCTCCTCCTCTTCCTCCTCCTCCTCCTCCTCCTCCTCTTCCTCTTCCTCCTCCTCCTCCTCCTCCTCCTTGTTACACTAAACCCTGTTTAAGAGGAGCAGCGCAGCATCATGAAACCTGCTCAGTACATAATTAACTCCTGGCTGGTGTCGGTGTTGCTCTTCAGGTTTCTCCACAGTCTGAATCATCTGGGCTGCACTGAGTCTCTGTCTCTGCTCAAACCATTTCATACATGTTCATTTAAAACCTTCATTAAGTGTGTTGTCAGGTATCAGGTCAGGTGTGTCACAGTGTTTAACAGCTTCACAACATCTAAACCCCCTCAGCATCAGGACTCTTGTCTCTTTTTTAACTCGTCCCGTCTCCTCGTCTCTCTGCAGTGTCTCAGTAACACGGCTCCTCTGACCGAGTACTTCCTGCAGAGCTCCTACCTGGAGGAGCTGAACTTCACCAACCCTCTGGGTATGAAGGGCGAGATCGCCGAGGCCTACGCTGACGTCATCAAACAGATGTGGTCTGGGAGGCATTACTCTGTGGTGCCGCGCGTCTTCAAGGTACCAAACTGTGATGTCACAACTTAACATCTGGGCAGGAACTAAAAAGAAAAGCCCCGAATCGTTAATAAACCCAGCAGCAAAACCTCATAGTTTGTTTCATCAGCACAGACAATGCTGTAAGTTAGACTGTGGTTACCACATTCCACTCCGGTAGAAACAGATGAGAGATCAGTGAGGCAGCAGTCTGTCAGCTGAAACTCAGAACAGGAACCGAGGAGTGAAACTCCAAACCACCGAGACTCACAGAGGAGATACAGAGAGCTGAACACAGAGGAGATCATCACACCGTCGCTGCTCCCCCGGGTTCCACCGAGCCGCGTCACCGCCACGACGCTGTCGCTGGAGGATTAATAATCACAATACTTTCAGTTTAATCATTTTTCCCGTCATTCTCTATAATAACCTGATCTGACACAGTGACCATCTGAGCAGACAAAGATCATGTCGTCCCGACCCGACACGAGCTGGTCAGCAGCAGGACGGACAGATTGATTTCTCTGCCGAGTCTCTTTTTGTTTCAGTTAAACAGATTTACAGTTTGAGATTTATCCATTCTGAGGAGATTTTAACAGGCTGTGTTGGGTGTGAAATATTCTGACTGAGTGCTCGTAGTCTCATCGCACTCCATCGTTAATGACTGAAGCTTCAAGTTTATTGAATTTAAAACTGTGAAGTTACCAGACAGAAAGAAAATGTGATGCATTACCTCATCTGTGTGTTGTTGCATGTCATGATTTCTGTGTGTGTGTGTGTGTGTGTGTGTGTGTGTGTGTGTGTGTGTGTGTGTGTGTGTGTGCAGACGAAGGTGGGTCACTTTGCGTCTCAGTTTCTGGGCTACCAGCAGCATGACAGTCAGGAGCTGCTGTCCTTCCTGCTGGACGGGCTGCATGAAGACCTGAACAGAGTCAAAAACAAAGAGTACATCGAGCTACGAGACGCCGACGGACGACCCGACCAGGTGAGCTTCTCCGACCACACCTGAGAACCAGCTGGTTCCAGTCACGTCTTGTTTTCCTTTCCTGTCACCTCAGTGTTTCTCCAGACAAACCTCACAACTGTTTAATCTTCTCCTCATTATTCCCGTTTCTCCTTCCTGTCCCGCAGGAAGTGGCCGAGGAGGCGTGGCGCAACCACCGCCGGCGGAACGACTCTGTGATCGTCGACACGTTTCACGGCCTCTTCAAGTCCACGCTCGTCTGTCCGGAGTGCCACAAGGTCTCTGTGACCTTCGACCCCTTCTGCTACCTGAGCGTCCCACTTCCTGTCAGCAAGGAGCGCGTCATGGAGGTCTTCTTCGTGTCTCTGGACCCCTACGCCAAACCTGCACAGGTGACCGCTTCTACCTGCTGTTGAATAACCAGCAGTTCACTGTTTGTGACTGACTGAATGTTCTCTCTGCTTTGATAATCTTAAACATGAATGAGGACAGTTTGGAATATTAAACAATAATGTACGGCTACATGAATGTGATGTGAAATGTTTTCTGGTGTGTGTTCGCAGCATCGCGTTGTGGTTCCTAAAGCAGGAAAAGTGTCCGACCTCTGCTCCGCTCTGTCAGAGATGACCAGCATCCCTCCCACACAGGTCAGAGTGTGTGTGTGTGTCTGTGTGTGTGTGTGTGTGTTTACAGTACAGATGTTCACGTGTGAGTCACTTCACAGGATTACAGAGATGTCATCACCACCATCAGAAAACCTTTTGAGTTTCTTTTCTCGTCACCAACAGAACATGTGAATGTTTTATTTGATAACTGTGTTTTTTTTTACGATTTTTTCTGGCATAGACACCTTCATTAGCAGTAGACAGACAGGAAACACGGGAGAGAGAGGGGGAGGTGACATGCAGCAAAGGACCACCGGCCGGAATTGAACCGAGGTCGGCTGCGTTTATGGCACGCGCTCTAACCACTCGACCACCTGCTGTTGTTTGATTCTTGGTGTCACTCGACTTTCTGTCTTCTAATCAGAAGTCTTTCAGTTGGTTCAGACGCTGTTTTAGAGCGTTTTTTAATTTCGACAGCTAAAGAACCGTCTCACGGGCAGGAAACCTGGTTCCAGACTGGCACCAACACTTTGCTGGTCTAGAACAAACCACTTACATCAGGGGCCGGGGGAGAGGGGTCTTATTGTGACCATGGACCAACTCAAACTGCTTACGACCGCCGTTTTTAAAAATCAGAGCTAGTGTGTGGTGTTCTGACTTATTCATGGGAGAATAAAGAAAAGATTTTCAGTGTGGACACCAAATCAAAGAGCAGTGGTGCGAGGACACAACGCCAGAAACATCACTCGAGAAGAGTGGATGTGATCCGCCATAGCTGCTCCTCGTAAAGTTGATGAATTGGAGATGTGTACAGTGACTGAGTGACGCCCGCTGAAAAGCAAACCGGGTCTTAAAAGGTTAAAAAATCGAACCAAACCAGAACTTGGTTCAGTTCTAACATGTTGTGCTCACACTACATGACTTGACAGTGGACTGACGCTGTGTTTCAGATGGTGGTAGCTGACGTGTTCAACCATCGTTTCTATAAGATCTACAACACTGACGAGTCTCTGAGCTGCATTCTGGACCGAGACGACATCTTTGTGTAAGAAAACGCTTCATCAGCCATTATTTTCTGAGCGGTTGGTTTCCTGTCAGACTGTCTGTTTGCTGACTCATGAGCCGGACGTTCACCCTGTTCAGGTACGAGCTGAGCGTGCTGGAGGAGCAGCAGGAGGAGCAGGTGCTGCTGGCTCTCTACCTGAGGGAGCGCTCGCACTACAGAGACTACGGCTCGGGCAGCAGCTCGTACGGCACAACGCTGTTCGGACACCCGCTGCTGCTCAGCGTGCCGCGCAGCAGCTGCAGCCGGGAGGCGCTCTACAACCTGTTCCTGCAGAGACTGGCGTGAGCACAACACACACACACACACACACACACACACAACACAGACACACACAGAACATTCAAAAAAATGTAAGTCGTTTCTTTTGTGTGCAGGCGCTATGTGCGACCTCCTGACCCCTCTGAAGAGTTGGAGGAGGAGGAAGAAGAGGAGGAAGAGGAGGAGGAAGAAGAGCTGTACAAGACTCAGACCAACGGCATCAGTGACGGTAATGTCACCAACTCAACATCAATAACACTGTTCATATTTATATTCAGAGTATTTAACAGAATCAGAGTCGACGCAGAGCAGCAGGCGGGTCGGGTTAGTTTCACGTCTCGTCTCGTGCAGCAGCTCAAACTGGTCGAGTTTATGTGAACCGAGCGAGCAGCAGTTAGCAGCAGTTAGCAGCAGTTAGCAGCAGCCTCCACCATGTTTTGCTGTGATGTAATAGAGTTGAAATCTGAGCACACAGGGCACGAGAGAGAGCGGTCGCAGTCACCGGCTGGTGCAGGTTATCCCGTCTGTGTTACACTGAATCTGGACAAACACGATTTCCTAACGAGGCTGAATTGTAAAAGATTTACAGAAACATGTCATGGAAAACTTGCAAGGTTTCCACGTGCACATGACATATTTTCACAAGTTGCTCTCTGCCTGGTCTAAGTTTATTTTTCATTTATTCACATTGTTTATTAAAGAACAAATCAAACTTTAGTGGTTGTTGTGAGAAATAAAACCATGAAGTGTCACAGTCTCATTCACGGCTCCTGTTGTGTTCCACTGGGCCGGCCGGATCACAGGTGACACCTAGTGGTGAAGTCCAGCATTTGTCTGAATGTGCAACCAGTTTGAACAGAAACAGAAAAAACGTACATTCACATTATTCTACAAAGAAAACACTCATGTTTAAAATAAATCTGCCACAAAGAAACAGCTCGAGTGTGATAATCAGCTGTCCATCTAAATAAGGATGCACGGTGTAGTAAACATGTAGAGGCGTCACTTTCTTCACTGTTTATCTGACAGTTTAGAGACAGACAGTCAAGTGATTCATCAAAAACTGCTTTAATTAACATTAATGTACAGGACAATAACTGTTCTCAGCTCTGTGTAACTGCAGCTCAGGATTATCTCCACTCTGATTGGTGCAGCTCAGGATTATCTCCACTCTGATTGGTGCAGCTCAGGATTATCTCCACTCTGATTGGTGCAGCTCAGGATTATCTCCACTCTGATTGGTCCGGTCTTGTTTTCCAGATGAGGAGCAGGAGGTTGCAGAGAAAGCCGGGCCCTCTCAGACAGAACCCTGCGACGGCGATGCATCAGCCAACGGCCAATCAGAACGCACTGCCACAGCAGAGCCGGTCCCCGCCGTCAACCACACGCAGCCCTTATTGGACCACGGTGACACTGAGACCAGTAACGGGTCCCAGAACCAGACTGAGCCCCTCTGCAACGCCGATGCTAACACTGATGCCGTCGATCCCTGCGAGACCACCGACCCTACTGACCCCACCGAGCCCACCGAGCCCGGCTCAGCACCACCAGCAGAACAATCACAGCAGCCCTGTGACACCACAGAGGAAGACAAGCAGGAGGAGGCGTGTTCTCCCAGCCCACCAGCCAATGAGCAGCCAGCTAAGAGGAGGACGTGTCGCAAGAGGAGGAAGAGTCTGTTCACCATCCAGGCGGTCAACTCCAACGGGACGACTGAGAGAGGGTCCGGAGAGGGAGGCAGCGCCGTGTCCTTCAGCTGTACGTACACACACACGCACGCACACACACACACACACACACACACACACACACACACGCACGCACGCACGCACGCACGCACACACACGACCAACCAACCACAGAACTTATAACTCAATAAACCCGACTCCCTCAACAAATCAAACAGTTTGGAGAGTAACAGAAGCTCCGAGGAGAACTAAAGAATTTTCTCTGGTCACAATTATTTTCTGAGAACTGAAATTAGTTTCTCAGGATAATCTCTGTAAGCTCCTTCATTTATTACTTTTAAATATGTGAAAGTGTTTTAGGAGTAGAAACATTTAGGAGAATTTTTTTAATTCAGGAGATTTTTTTTTTTTTTTTTTCATGTTTGAACTGGGCAAAAAAATAAAAGTTTCAATTAAATTTTTTTAATGCAAAGTTTGAAAAAGATGTCAGATTTTTTCCGTTTTCGATCCTGGTTAAAACATGAAATTCAATTAATTTTCTCTTCCTGTTTGAAACGGAGCCGCGGCCGTCGAGGGTTCAGCCTCTTTAAACAGGATAAATATTCAGACTTTAACAACTGAGCTGCTGTTGACTGCTCTGGTCAAACAGAGTTAGTTATTTTTTTAAGCAGGATAAAAATATTTTTTTGTTAACTTAATTTCCTGTATGTAAAATAGTATAAACTTTTTTAAACTTGTTTTTATTTTGCCAGAAAAGTATCACATTTCCCAACCGAGCAGAAAAAACTGATGGTTATTCTTTATGAAAAAGGGATTTTTTACATTTAAAATTCTGAAAATGTTTTGTGGAAGTTCTCCAGTCTGAGAAACAAGTCAGGATGTGTTGATGTTTTTTTACAGGAGATAAAATTATTTCCTTTGACTTTTTTCTCAGTTTTTTTGTTCACTGGGTTATAGGCATGAAACGCAAAGTGAAGAATTCTGAATATGCACAAAAACATTTTTTTTCTTTCATAAATACATTTCAGTTTTTCAAGAGTAAAACCTTCTGACTTCAGGAGTTGAAGGAATGTTGAAAGATTATTCTGGAAACATTTTTCCCACCAGACACGGAAAGAAAACAATGTAGAGCAAAGTGAGTAAATCTCTCCCTCGGTGCTCCTGTAGCTGAGTGAGGAGAAACTTTACAAACTTGGTGAAACGCTCTCCGACACATTCTTCATTATTTTGTCCTTGTTGTAAACTCATCTGTATGGTTCTGTGTGCTGTGTTGATGAATGTCACTGACTCCAGATCTGCCTCTGTGTGTCTGCAGCTCAGCCTTATGTGGCCATCGACTGGGACCCCGAGATGAAGAAGAGATTCTACAACGAGAACGAGGCCGAGGTCAGTGAGAACACATGTGTTTATTATTAACACACCGTCTGACTGTAAAGAGATGCAGGAAAGACTAAAACATTTAAAAATACCAAACTGATGATGAATCAGTTTTTAACAGTCGGGAAAGAAACGGCTCCTGCTGTGTGTTTGACATGTTTGTAAGACTTTAATGTTTTTCTGTGATTTAAACACGATGTGAAACGTTTCTTTAATGTTCCCGTGTAGAAATATGTGAAACACGCCAGCATGGAGGTTCCTCAGCAGCAGACCACAGTCCAGCTGCAGGAGTGTATCGAGCTGTTCACCACTGTGGAGACACTGGAGGAGGAGAACCCATGGTAACACACACACACACACACACACTTCACTCTTCATGTTGTCGCCTACAACACAAAGCTGTCTCCACCTTCTCCTGGTTAGTTGTCACTCAGGACAACCCCTGCAGTACATCAAGCGCTCCCACTCAGCTCTGTCATGTGTCTTTGCTGCGGTGGTGGAACAAGCTCTTACTGGCTATCAACAAATCAATCACTCATGATTGTAGCCAATCGTGTTCCCTTTTCAGAGCAGTATGTGCAGCTGGGTTGTGTTCTGGTGTGAAGTCCTGCTGAGACACGACAGGTTTTCTAAGAGTTAAATAATCAATAAGTTTGATTGTCAAGTTAATCTGAAGCTGTCGGTGAAACAACAACCCTCCTCCCAGCAATACTGTAAAGTAACTTATTACTTTCACACAATGGTAACTAATTATGTGTGTGTGTGTGTGTGTGCGTGCAGGTACTGTCCGGTGTGTAAGAAGCACCAGCTCGCCACGAAGAAGCTGGACCTCTGGTCTCTGCCGGAGGTTCTCATCATCCACCTCAAGAGGTTCTCCTACACCAAGTTCACCAGAGAGAAACTCGACAGCATCGTGGACTTCCCTCTCAGGTACACACACACACACACACACACACACACACACACACACACACACAGCAGGGTCAGACACTCTGGACACTGAGCCATGTGTGTGTGTGTGTGGTTGTTGTTGCAGAGAACTGGACTTCTCTGGCTGCCTGCTGAGGAAAAATCTGTC
>NC_044193.1:1822446-1848609 GCF_900880675.1 Sparus aurata
CTCTCCTCCTCTCCTCCTCCTCTCTCCTCCCTCCTCTCTACTCTCTCCTCTCTCCTCTCTCGGTTCATTACCATAGCTGCTCTCCATCAGTCTCTCCCCTCTGGATCAGTGTCACTGCGCTGATGTCTAATGATGGTCACGGCGTTGTCACAGCCACATGTGCTCATCATCTCATCTCATGTTTGGGAATGAACGGAAAGACTAAAACTCAGCAGCAGCAGCAGCAGCAGCAGCAGCAGCAGCAGCAGAGACGGTGATGCTGGATTTGTGTATTTTGAACCCGTAATGACTAAATATCACAACGTCGGGTTACTGGATTGTGACTTTGCCGTTTCCTCGTCTTCACCTTTGAATCTTTAATAAAATCGTTTAGGATCGTACCGAGGTTTTGCATTTTTTATTCCACTCACCACACTTCAGTTGAAATGTCAACTCGGAGCTGCTGTGGCTGCAGTTGATGCTCACTGTTGTGCTTTGGTGAATTCATGCGCTGCAGTTTCTTCCCCTCGTGGCTTAAAAACCTGCTGTTCTGATCTTAAATCAGCTCGCTTACAAGCTAACTGGTGACTTGTGGGGTAAATATGACCTGAATGTTTGAACCACAAACCCTCCAGCCTGTTCAGATCCATGTGTTTCTGCTCAGACATTTAATCCCAACATGGCTACGGAGAGTAGTGTTGGGCAGCGTTCACATCTGAGCCAGTACCAGTTCTGTGGTACCTTTATCACTCTGTTATAGCAGAGAGGTCACTTCAGCTGTGAGAAATAAGTCACTAAAATACAAGCGGCGATGCTTCAAAGCAGGAAGCTGTTCAACGGCAGCAGCTGGAGAAACTGTTTTCACCCGACCTGAATATCTGGATGAAGTGTAGAAACTGCTGGAATCAGCATTATTGGACCAAACAGCATTAATAACAAACAGCAGAGGGAAACATACAGCGTCCAGTCAGCCTGATCTGATAAGAAACGCCGGCATTCTATTTAGTTAGCATCGAGGTTTTAGCATACTAAACAGCGTGTTGAGGAGTTTGGCTCATGACATTAAATTGCTAAGCTAATGTCAACTCCTCCTGCCACATAATCAATCACAGAAAGATGAAGATGAAGATGTTGAGGCGTAATAATTCATGGAGGATTTCAACTCTCAGTAAACGAGCGCAGCGCCGGCTGCAGACGTGCTGATCTCAGCTGACTGTCACCCCGAGAATCCACCTGACACGTGTCCGCTGCGTTACGTCTCCGCCACGCCAGCAGAGCCGATGGTTTCACTTTAGTCTCTGTGTGAACATAGAGGTCCGCTGCATATCTGCTCCGTCGAGCTCCGGCAGTCCGAAGCCCTCCAGAACAGATACGCAGGACTTCTATTTCTGGTGGATGCCGGAGCACAATGCAGCAATTCAGCTGAATTTAACGCACAGAAACAACAATATGACATCCGGTTATTTTTCAAAATAAAACACTCCAAGTTGACGCCAGCACACAAATCTCAAAAAAGAGACAAACACAAACACTTCTACTGATCCTTATCACGGGAACTCCTCAGTCTCGCAATGCCAGTTGTGGACAGTACTGTGCTGTGGCGGACTCAAACCGCAGCCGGTGGGGGCGCCGGATGGCGAGCAAAATCAGATCGGAGCCGTAACGCAGCGGACACACATCTGGTGGAATCTCAGGGTCAGACTACCAAACAGTCTGCTCATCAGCTTTTAGATATACCTGACATTTGATCAGGTGTTTCATCAGGTCGTGTTCTCCTGACTCTCTGACATGTTGCAGACTCCAGGCCTCATGATCAGAGATCTATAACCAGTGTGAAGCTGCTTGAGCCGTTGAAACACAACAGGAACAACGACACAGTGTTTATGCAAAGTTTCATTTGCTTTCATTTCAATATGAAGGCAATAAATAGAAAATTGATGCTGAACTACTTCTGAGTTGCTACATGCAGGTTTGTGTCCCCTCAGATGAAATGTTTGAACTCGTCACATCCTATAATATTCACCGTGTGTGTGTGTGTGTGTGTGTGTGTGTGTGTCCTGCTTCAGCCTGAGGTGCTGCAAGATAAATCTGTGTGCGGGTGTTTTGCATTTTGCTGCATCACGGCCGATACAAAGAATCAGTCAGAATCCAGTGTAGGCAGCGCTGCAACATGCTGTCATGCCTCCGTGCCATAATCTGCCCCAGTGCAGTGTGGGATTTATTGGATCACAGTCAGTCACTTGAAGAGGCAGCGAGCAGCCGATTGTGCTGTGCGATTTCATAACGAATCAGAGTTATCTTCGCCGCTGTCAGACTGCATCACTGTTCTCTGTCTGTTACATCATTCGCAGGCCTGGGGTCAGCTTTTTTTCTCACGATATCGACGGTACCTGAACGTCCCATGACTCAGGGCTCGGAGGACTTTTTTTTTTGATGCCTCAAGATGCCTCGGATGAACCCAGATCTCAAAGTCTGAGTCACACTTCTGAACAATCTATTTCACTTTTTGGCTGCACGTATAAGAGCTCATAAGACAAAGCAATAGTACTATTAAATCTGTCTCCATGAGTCATCACTGCGTTTCCCCAGCCTCCCGTTCTGCAGGTCTGCCGGGAGACTCTCTTCTTCCTGCGTTTGCAGTGAAAAGCAGGCGATGCTCTGTGTTCCCAGCAGCGGTGCAAGCTGAGCAAAGCCTTAAGCGCTCAGAGCACCGAGTGAGATTAAAAACCATTTCAGCTGTTTTGCGAGAGTGTTGTCCTTCAAACAGTTTTCCACAGTTGCATAGCAACAGCAATCGCCATGACCAGCACTTCCCACAGACAGCAGTTCAGTGTTTCCCGTTACAAAAGGAACGGCCTGGTGGACGCATGGGACAGCTGCAGCCCTGCATCCTGTCGCCCACGGCGGCGCTCAGCCCTGCGCACACAGGCGGCAGCGAGGCTCTCCGTCGTTTTCGACACTTGCTGATAGGGTGCTCCTCAGATGCGGTTGCTAGGCAACAAAGACGATGTCAGCCGACAGAGTTCTGACTCAAACTGCATCCCAAACAACAAACTTACAACAAAAAATAAGAGCAAAAAGGAAAACGAAGAGGACGCTGAGCTGCTGTGTGAGTGGTTACCGTGGTGATCAGGACCGCAAACGACCTCACGTTCACAAAAACGCCCAGCGTGCGCTTTTCTTTTTTTTTTACGGTCTCAGCAAGAACAACCAATCTTATTGCTGAGCAGAAATATCTGTTACATAACACCGTTCAGGCTTTTGCTCCACCAATTATCAGTGTTAGAGATGTTGTAGTCGTTTAGTTGGAGCGTCTCTGGAGCCTCATGCTCTCCTGCTCTCCTGCAGTGGATAAATTCCCACAACAACCTTCCACTCTGTAGCCCTATTAACTGATACAAGGATGAATATTTATCAACCCTGTACATCCACCAACCGCACTCGCATCTCAGTACAGACAGAACTCACAGCCGCTCACCTACGGAAGAAGAAAACGCTTCAGTGTTAAACTTCGACAAAGTCACCTCCCCCACGTGTCCGAGTCGCATTACAGTAAATAACGTTCAAGCGCAACAGCTTCGCCTTAATACCTGTTGCTTGCAATGTGTCTTTGCCAGCGAGGAATCAGGCAGAAAGATGCTTCCAGGTCAGATTTAGCATGTGGGCACACATTTCTAGGCTTGCAACAAAAAAAAAAAACCTGCGTGAGAGAAGCTGCAAAGTTAGTAGCGATCAAAGTCCAAAGATCAACACGAGTTTTGGCAAAACCGACAGCGGGATGACAGACGTGGAGCCGAGTGTGAGTCTGTGAAAGTTTGTCATATTAACTCTGATGGGATGGATTCTGCAGAACTTCATCTCATTATAGCATTTAAATTTACATAATTGTATCGTGTGCAACATCTGATGAAACCCCATCAATGTTGGATTATACTGGATTAAAAGGTGCCAGCCAACATTTAGAAGGCAGAATGTGTTCATGTCAGTCCGCTGCTCAGATCGGGTTTGCCATCGTCTCGTGCAACCTTTGGCTTTGGCTGAAGTAAGAACACCTTAAACTTAAACTTACGATTTGTTGTGGTGGAGGGTGTGGGCGTGATGGTTGTTGGAGGCGTTGGATCGGTGAAGGCGCTCAAGCCTCTCCTTCTCTTTCTCCACGAAGTTGGTGTTAGTGCCAGTGCTGGTGGAGGGCACTCGGGTCAGCCGGCTGTGGGCCCGCGGTTGGTCCCTGGGGGGGATCGGAGGAGGTGGAGGTGGAGCAGGGGCCGAAGACGAGATCGGAGCTGGGATTTGTGTCGGAAGAGAGATGGAGGTTGGGGCTGAAGACGGAGCAGGAGCAGGAATCGGGATCGCGGTCATACTGGTGCTGTTGGTGCTGTTGTAGGAGTGGTGGGCGGAGGAGTGGTAGTGGTGCTGATGATGCTGGTGGCTGTGGTGGCTGTGGTGGAGGGGGATGGAGGAGGGAGGCTGGGGAGGAGCTTGGTGTTGGCTGTTGTGGTGGTGGTGATTCTTGCTAGACATGGATGACGACGTGGTCTGAGTCGGTGGAGGCGGCGGAGGAGGCGGAGGGAGAGGTGGCTCGGGAGGAGGAGCAGGTGGAGGAGGAGCAACAGGTTGCCGGTCCAAACGCAGGTCCTTGTTCTCCTGGCTGAGCCGGTCAAGTTGGACCTCCAGCTCCTCGATCCGGCGCCGCTGCGTTTCTAGAAGCTTCTGCTGGCTCTCGATGATGTTGTTCAGTTCAAGAAGGTACTCCACGGCCCGGTTAGGGCTCTCTGGGCTGCCCTGGCCTGGGCCTGGATTAGAATCCATTACTAGCTTGTCTGGCTAACAGCTAGGTAATCCCAGACTAGACAACACCTGGGAAAATACCCCAGCGACCAAAACTTGCTGATGCTAAACTCTTAAAATGCCTCAATGCAGTTGGAAAGATCCCTTCTGAGCGCTGACTCTCGGGTCCAGCTGGTGCAGAGGCGAACTCACTGAGCGGTGGCAAAAGCAAATAAGCAACAAGCCAAAAGCTAAAACTAGCACAGCTGACTAACCACTAAGAGGAAGCCGAACACAAGAGATCTAAAACTAGTCGGTCTAGTCTACAACCTAAAACCTAATATCTAAATCACTACAAAACTACACCCAAAGGCCCTAAACCCTACACCCTAAAAACTAAACTACCCTTCACCCTCCCCCCCACCAGAGGTAAGTGGGGGGGAGAGGACTTTCTCTTCTTTGAGTTCTGATGTGGAGATCAAGATGGACCTCGTCCTCGCTGGCTCCAGTCAGAGAGGTTATCGAGTCGTCGACCATCCCCTGGTTCAGTCAGGTGATTGTGTTGGGCCTCAGAGCCATGACGGGTAAAAACAGAACAGACACAGAGAGAGAGTTCGTCTTGTCCCCCACAAAAACACTGTTGTTCTGTGTGTCAGTGAGTCAGTTGTATCCACTCTTTGCACTCCATGCAGAGGATCAGAACTTCGGCTTCCAGGAAGTAGTTGAGGAGACGACAACTGACGGAGACGTCATTTGTCCCTCTGTATCAAAAATATTGCACATTATCATTGTTGAGTGACTGTTGACTGTTTAGCATCCAGTACAAGTGTTTTTCCAAGCGCTGCAGCAGAAACGCAGTCTGTGTGACTACGAACTCCCAAACAAGTTCACGAGCCACCAGCTTCCCCGTTGTGCCTCATCATAAAATCCTGGGATCAGAACCCTGTTGCAATCATTTAAATAAATTAAAGAAAAAAGATCCTGGAGCGTTTTCAGGGTAAGAAACAAGATTCAGTTCTGACTCTCTCCATCAACAAAACAGTCTGGAACCAAACCTCGAGAAATCAACACAACGCAAAGCTCCACAAAATGAAAACGTAACGTCCGCTGAAGATCATCTTCTGACGGAGGAGAGGTTCACCTCTTCCTGGTCCATGGGTTCACCTGCAGGACTCAGCCTGTCATCCTGCAGTCGGTCTGCCAGAGGAAGTGATACGTAAAGGTTGAATGTCATGTCAGATGTTTGTCTTCCCCCTGGACACGGCGAGGCATCTGGGAGTCATCATCATCCTGCTGGACGGCATATTCAGGTCCGTCTGCATGTCGTCCACCCGTCACATGTAAAACAAGAAAAGAAAGAAGGGCAGATGAGAAAATGTCCTCCTCAACAATGTCATCTTATTAACTTCCTTTACTTTTAGTTTTGGTTTGATTTTGATTTCCTAACCTGTTTCTTTGCATCCTGTTTATTTTCCCTTCAACATTCCTCTGCTCTCTCTCCTGATCCATGGCTTTGTGACTTCCTCTACGCTGTTTTCTGATTTCACGTAGCCTTTACCTTCTCATCTCCATCGCTCCCTTTCATTTCTGGCTCTTTCCCTGTGGTTGCTAGGAGTGTGAGGTCTCTCAGCCCATAAATACCAATGACACGCTCTGTCTAAGCCATCGGAGACGAGAAAAATCATCACACACCATCAGCCTCTCCTCCTACACTCCATCACCATCCCTCCTCTGTCTTCGTCCACCTCTTTTAGACTTTCTCGCTCCCTTTCTTTCCATTTTTTCCCTTTCTGACACTCAAGTTTTAGATCTTTTCGATCTCGAACAATTGAATCTGTGTGCATCACTGTATCAATGTATCATGCATTTCAAAAAGACAAACAACAGCTTCAACAACACGACTCCTGGCTTTGTGTTGGTGTCAGCGTTGGGTTTTAAGTCTTGATAAAACATCTGGAGTGAAACTGTGAATCTACACACTCATCAATTGAATGCTGGCGTCAAGATTTGGTGATTTTGAGATAACAGCGAATACAAAACTGGTGATGATGGTTTCAGCTGGCCACTCCGCTGATAATCAGTACGTTTACATGCACAGTTGAGTCAGATTACAGTCATAGTTCGACTCTGCTACTCAATCAGACAACTGCAATTGTCTGAGTATACATGCCGGTGAGAGAATGTGATTATTGTCCGGAGCATGTCATACCCGGTACGCTAGGTGGCGCTGTACCCATTTCAACTAGTGGTAACAGAAACACCTCCGGCTGACCTCTTTACGTCACCAGCAACAACAAACTGCCTCGACATTCCAGAAAGATGGCGTACGAAGAGCGAGACGAAGCTACATCTTTGTACATTTCATATATGGTGAACATGATAATTACACAAACTAGATGCACAATGGAGCTCTTTCTCTCTTTCTCTCGGTGATTTCGGAGGAAAGACGCCGCCGTCCTTCTACTTCCGGCTCACGGCCCCGAGAAAGAAATCTCGCGCCTGCGCAGAACGCAAAATCTGATCTGATCTGATGGAACGTATACATGCAGGAGTAATGTGACTATCAATCAATAATCTGGGTGTTTTACGACTATGAGAAATCCAATCCGGTCCGATTTTAGTCAGACTAAGGTGTATACATGCATCTTAAACATCCCATCATAGTCGGACTAACACAGTAATTCAGTTTTCTCGAGTGTCAAAAAAACGTAGATGCACATATATCGGCTGAACATCGGTATCGGCCGGCGTTCACTTTGCTGACTGATATCTGAAAATAAAATTACCTTCACTGATGTGGCTGAAAGAGTGACGCACCAATTAACCAAGCGAATGTTAATAAGCTGTATGGCGACTGTATAGTTTCACGAGTAGCTAAAGAATTTGGAGAGGTGCATTCGCCAACGTTACGATTCAAACTTACAACGTGAAGTGTGTAATTTCTGCTGTTAGCGGTCCATCAATCACAACAATGAAAGCAGGAGATGTAGTTTGAAGACGTGAGGATTGTTTGAACCATCATCGCCAAAATCAATGAACGTCTGACGTGATTGGAGACGGATGTACTAGTATTGTTTTAAAGTTTTATTCACAATAAATTGAGTCAAACACAGTTCCAGTGGGTTATAAAATTGTGTGAAATATCTGTGGTGGTGTGAACTGAAGTCGTTTTAATTCAGAGACAGGAACATAATGGATCTTTAACTGAAGTTATATCCAGAATAAATCATTTACATTCAAGGTATCAATATCAATAAGAATAAAACATTTACTGACATTATATTTTTAGGGTTTCTGGGTAATGAAGTCTCTCAAAAACCACACACACACACACACACACACACACACAAAGGAAATGGCTAGCTATCTGGTCTCTATTGCAAAGCAGCCAAACAGTTTCAGCTTTTATATCTCTTCCCATTAAGCACATTCAATTATTCATGACTCACTAACTGACCACCATCCCTCTCTGCCTCGCTCTCTCTCTCTCTCCCTCCGTCTCTGTCAGGGTCTCTCTATCGTTCTCTCTCTGCAGACCGTTCATGCCTCATCCGTCCGTTACAAACATACTGTGTGTGAAGTCGAGCAGAAACAGCAGCGTCCTCATCGCCGTGTGTGTGTGTGTGTTTAGTAACCGAGCTCTTGTTTTCTCAGACTGAATGTTTCACCGCCCGGCCGTCAGTCAGCAGAAGCCGATCACCACACCGATGATCTTTACACTCATCGGCACACACAGCCATCTGACATGTATACTACGGAACGCCAGCGAGGACACAAATAAGTAGATTTTTAAAATTATTTCTTAACCCCTTAAGGAACACCGTTCCTACATAGGAACACCCTTCGTAAAAACTAATAGTTTTTTTTGCTAATAGTTTTAAGCATCAGAGCTTAACAGTATATACTCACTGTTGGAAAGCTGAGACTGTCGTGATTATTTTAAGCCCAAAAAAGTTATTTCCAGACCATGTAACAGCCTTCTAAACTCACCATGACACAACATTACAAAGAGCCCTCTACCGCAAGAAGCAAGAACGCCTACATACCTTCAGAGTGTTCCCTTTTTCCACAGCTACAACGTCATGCCACAATTTATTTTTCATAGTTCGCCAAGAGTCCATAGTCATTTTACCCAAAAGTAGCTACAAGTGTCGAACAAGCAAGAAACCCCAGGGTCTTAGCTTTCATTTGAGACCAAGATTATGTTTCTAGGTAAAGGGGTTCTCAAGTTATAAGCCTTTGAATCTCAGTAGGCGCTCTTGGAAAAAAAGGACCCAAGCAAAACGCACAGACATGCCTTTAGAAAAAGAATTGCGAAAAAAAACAATTTTTTTATCCTTTTGACTTCAAATTTTGAGTGTAGCAAGCTGAGACCTGTGGCTATGGCCTCATTGTGTCTGCTGTGTCCATAGACATACCTGAACCCTTATATCTAACACAAAACCTGTGTTCCAACCTCTGTAACTCTGAGTCTCAAACTATGTGGGAGCTGTCATGCTTTTAATTTCGGTAAGTCGTTTTGGAAAAAGAACCTTAAAATGGGGGCGTTCATTAAATGGTTAAAGCTTGAGTTGGCAAGAAGATAGAAACCAGCAAAACCAAGCAACGTTTTCAAAGTATCCAACTGAAACAATCCCATCTGGAGTCAGACCTGCTCACACCAGACCTGAACACACCGACTGGCGACCTGGAAGCTGCGTTAGCGGCTATTTTACTGCGTACAAAAAGCTTTTTATGTCTTATACAATCATACATGAGCAACATATACGTTACCATCATCTATCAGGCTACCCGGCACGACAATTACTCCTGACAGCTGAAGGTGTGTGCTTTGTGCTAACTGGGTTAGCTTAGCTTAGCTCAGGGTCCGTGTCAAGCCCCCATCAAGAGCCAACTTTCATAGTGGCCAAATTGTGTAACGTCACATGATGCACTTGGGCCCAAAAAAGTGTTTTTCCTGTAAGCTTACAATGTGAAAGAAGAGGCTGTAAAACTGTGGATACATATTTGTTTTTCACCCTCACAACCACAACACTTGGAAAGTCTAGCAGAGCTGTAAGTTTAAATCAGTCCAGTAAGCCCATCACGCTCTATGTGCAACACACGCACGAGATCTGAGTTTCTGTACCCGGTAAGTTGAGCTTTTTTGGACTTCACGCAAGACTGAACAGTCTCCAGAGGCCGACATCAGCCAAAGACACATTTGTTTTCTTGCATTAATTCATTACATACAATTAAAATGCTTCTTCAATAACGCACCAACCCACCTTTAAGATAATTCTGTATATTGCGAATAGAAAAACGTATTTCCTTGAATCAAGTTTTCTTAAAATCACTTCAGTAAATTGTGATTGTGCAGAAGAATCTTCACTTGTCAATGTTATTCAGTGATAATATCCATTAATGGGAACACTGCAAACAGGAGCTGCTTATTCTAATTTGGGGAACTTTTAATGGTTTAAAAATATCAGATAAGAAAAAATCCTGTTTACTTCCTGTTTTCTCTGCATTAATCACCGTGTGTGTCGGAGCTCGTAGTGACGAATCTGCAGCTCCACTCAGAGTTTTGTTTTCAGAGCTGATCACTTCCTGCTGAGCAGCAAACAGCCGACAGACACTCAGAGACTAGCTGGAGAACTTAGCGAAGCATTTAGCAGCTAAAGAGCAAAGTCTACTCTCTGAGGAGGAGGTGGAGACCAAAGTCTGAGCTAGCAGAGCGTCAATACTGCTGCAGCGTTCATCTGTAACTGTCTGATGTGTAAACAAACAACATATTCATCTTCAGACGGTGATTATGTGTTTTTGTTGCTCCCAAGTAGTCAGAGACTGTTTTAAAAATCATTAATGAACTGAACTTCACGACGCCACCTGGATCACACAGGAACATGTGTTTGAGTTGAGCGACTCGACCCGTTTACACGAGCTCTGTGCAGAACTGAACCACTTCCTGTACCAGATCATTACATTTTCTGGGGTTTGAATGTTTAAAACCGACCTCGGAAATGAATCCTCGCTCTTCGTGTTAATCATGTTGTCTGTAACGAGCTTTTTTCACAATTAATCAGGAAAATAATTGGCAGATTTAACAATTTACCAAAAAAATAAAGTAACTGCTGGATGTGTTTTCAGTCGTGCTCGTCAGGAAACATGAAGTGAAGCCTGCGAGCGTGTAGGCGGTCTGAACATATTCTGATTTATATTATTTCAGTTTAATTTAACAGCAGCAGAAACGGTTTTAATTGGCCAATTTTACAGTCATGTTATCTGCCCCCTCACACACACACACACATACACACACACACACACACACACACACACACAGCCCACACATATATTTTACACACAGCACGCACACGTGAAACACACATACGTAACACATGTGCATGCATCTCATTCTGAACAGTTCACACATGCTGCACATGCACATACACACACATACATTATTGTCCTTATGGCCTATATAGCCAACACACACACAAACACACACAAACACACACACACGATGCAGCACTCAGAAAAAAAAAGCGAAAGGAATAAAAACCAGGCAGCAGTGTCTCACAGGTTTCAGCGGCTCCTGCAGAGGTGATGGAGGGATGAAGGTGGGGGAGGAGGAAGAGGAGGAGGAGGGAGGATTATTGATCCCTGCTCATCCCTCTCTCTCCTCCTCCGCGGCTGCTGTCACCATCATCTCCCTCCGAGAAATAAAAAGCACACCGCTGCTGCTCGGCGGATTTTCCTCTCTGCTTCTTCTTCTCGTTTGTGATCAGATTATGATCAATCCGATCCCTCCTTCTTTTCCTCCTCTCCTCCTTCACGTATTCCTCTGCTGCTGCTGCAGGCCCAGATCCTCTCCTCTTCCTCTTTCTTCCTCTTTTTCTTCTTGTTGCCGAGTCAATCTCTTTCTAATTATCATTCCTCTGCGTCTGACAGCCGAGCGATCCGCTGCTGCAGCGCCGATGATGCCCCGCTCGCTCTGCGTGTGAACGGACGGTGTTTGGTTGTTATCACTGCTAAAATATTAGTTTTTTTCTCCTCCGCTATTCTGCTGTAGAAGGAAAGAAGAGGAGGTGGAGGAGGAGGAGGAGGAGGATGAGGAGGGAGGGGAGGAGGTGTCGAGCCCAGACGGGCTGCCTGGATGGATGGATGGACGGAGAGAGGGATGGAGGAGGTGGAAACAGAATAGTGGTGAAGGAAGAGGGAGAGAGTGTGTGTGTCGGCAGCAGAGTGGAGAAACGCGCACCGTCACGCAGCGACGAACGCTGAAATCCCGTCAGCGCCGGGTTACCGCACAGCCAACATCACACGGCAGGATGTGAGAGGCTGCTGGAGCTTTTTTAAAACATTGTAGGAAAATTACAGAGAGATCATTACATCACGAGTCACGAGGACGCACATCACTGAACCCAGATCAGATCCAGACCAGATCCATCAGAACATCACAGTCACAGATGCTAAAGAACAAAGGTTCAGGATCATGACCTCAGGCAGCACGGTCAAAGATATCATACCAATGTTTCCTCATAGTATGAAACCACAAGTTCCAACATAACGGACGTAACAAAACCATGTTGTGTGACACCAAACTACACAAACTACATCCCGCTCTGTGATCACAACAGAAAGTCTGCTTCAGTCAAACAAAGTGCTAAAATAATACTTACTCAAGTAATCAAGTACAGTAATACATATATTTACATGTATGATGTGACGTGAAGCTCGAAGTTGGGCTGTGAACAGTGACAACGAATTTGTCTTCAAAATAAGAGCTTTACATTGCACCTCATTAGAGTTTAGAACTGGGTTCTTAGCGGGGGGCTTTTAATTTGAAAGTAGCGACCGTTCCTAGCTTGCCGCTACAACAACAAGCAGACAACGAAGATAACTACAGAGACCGAGGAGACGCTGGCATCTCCTGGATCTCAGCGGCTGTCCAGTCGTCCAAAAGGACGGGCAGATTGGCGACTTGCTGCTCTGTATAAACACGGCTTGTATTTGCCTCCAGTTGAAGTATGAAGTGACAGAAAACTGAAACACAAGTACGTCAGAATCGTACTGATGTCAGTGTTTCCCAAACATCGGCTCAACTTGGACGGAAAGTTAAGACTCAGGAAGATAAAATCTGACTTCCATCTTTTTTCCAATCGCAATGTCATTTTACAGCGCAGACAAACCAGCCGCCTCATCACACACACGACATCACGCAGCAGCAGTTTACTTCAGTGTTTCCCACACATACAGATTCGCACGTGTGTGAACATTGGCCACCACTTATTGATTTTCGCTGTAGACGGCGCACCCGTCAGTGAATAGCATGATGTTATATATGCTCTGATCCACTGGATGGCTGTGTGGTTTCTTAGTCTGTTGATAAAACCAACGAAGAAGAGGAGGAGGAGTGTTTAACGCTGTTGGCTCGACCAGAACTTCCTCTGCAGAGAAGACGGCGGGCCTCATCGTTGAGATCGAGCCTCCAGGAGCAGCGCCGGGCCTTGAAGCCAGTCTTTCATAATGGCGAGCTGTGTAATTACATCCTCCCATGATGCACTGCAGCCCGTATGCTAACATTTCAAAGACTCGTTCTACTGTCAGATCCTGAGCCATTCGGTCCGATAACATTTGCCAACAGCGCCCTTATTTCTAATGAGTGACACGTGACGACACAGTCATATCTCTTCTGACAACAGCGCCGGAGTCCGAGGATACTTAATAAAACAGTCGATAAATAATAAGAAAGTGCAGCACATAAAAGTCCAGACGGGGTTGGAGATCATTTAGAAACTGTGTCATCATCACAAAGTTAAAGCAGCAGAGAGCAGGTTCGTCTTTACGATGCAGGAGATCCTGCTCCTGATGAACACAACATCATCTGCAGATTAATCAGAACCAAGTTAATCTCATAGAAACACCACAAACATGTTCGCTTTAAAGACACAACAAGAAGATCTTGTGCGGACAGAAAGTTATCAATTATTATAACTGTTTATTATTATTACAGACACACTTTAATAATGACCTGCAGCAGAGACACCAGCACTCCTTCACTCTGTTATTAAACCTTAGAACAACACTTATATATCACAGACACGAAGGAGCATCTTGTAATTTCAACTCTGTGAGTTTTACATGGAGGACGATCAGAGAGGACATCCAACCTGAAGTCCAGGAGTCTGTAAGTCTCTCTGTATCATGAGCACAACAACACGTCTCACCTGAGGACCAGCTGGTCAGACATCAGGTGTATAAACACAGGACGGGTCCATGCAGCAACTGCAGCACCAGACGTGGTGAAGGTCCAAACGTCCTCTCCTCCAGTACGAGTTCAGACACGATACAGCCTGACAGAGTTTATATTACCTAGCATAAAGTACAAGTTCCTCAAAACTGGACTGTAACTGTTGTTTGAATGTACTTAGTTACATCCTGACTAGCAGAAGTGCTCACAGTCTGTCCTCCAGTACAAGTTCAGATAGAAACAAAGGCTGCACCATAAATCGAATTCTCATCATCATGACGATATGAACACGTGCGATAAACACATCGCAAAAGAAGAAAAGAAGAAAAATCATTTTGTCTACATGCACCTTGAGCATGCCAACATTCAGCCTATCAGACGGAGCCCTGGATACAAGGGCCAATCAGATGAAGCCTCAGCTAGCCTTTAGCTACCCTGACAAAATGAATGGGCATCAGTTTGGTGGTTGCCAGGTTATGATGGCTGAGGGAGGAGAGAGAAGTGATGAAACTGTGGTGAAGAGAAACAGCACTTCTGCTATATGGACTGATTCTGGATTCAGGAGAGATGACGTGTTACAAACACACAACCTCCATCACCAGCTGCAACACAACCAGAAAGACCTACACCAACACTTCAAAACTAACGTTAGCCATCATTAACTGTGTAGGTAATAATATGCAAACTTCAATATTTGTTTATTTATCGCAAGTTATATCGTCATCACGATATTAAACGGTGTTATCTCACATCGCAGGACGTGAAGCTGAACGACGTGAAGCTGAACGACGCTACGTGACGGACACGTGGTGCGGCGCCGAGGACGCTTGTGTGTCTGTTAACTGGATCAGCAGCGGTGAGAAACAGTGGTGAGCTGATAAACAACCGCTGCTTTATGACATCACTGAGGGGACGCGCTGTGATGTCATCATCCATCACGATGTTTCACTGGAGACCTGATTTACCCCAATCCAGAGTGACAGCAGCATCGGGGCAAGAAGAGACGGATGAAGTGATGTACCTATCACGCTTTGGGCCGACAGTACCGGCCCGTGGAGGCAGCGTGATGATCTGGGGTTGATTCAGTCGGTCCGGTCAGCTGACTACCTGAATGAGCAGGTTCTTCCATCACGTTTTCCCTCCGTGCACCGGCATACTCCAAGAAGCCAACGCCACGACTCATCATCAGGATTGTCGAGACGGGTCACCACAGAGTCCAGACCAGAACCGACCCATTTACAATGTTTGGGATGTTCTGGAGAGACCCGACTCTCACATCATTAATACACGAGCTTGGTGAAAACTGTGGATGGAACTGATGTTGTGACGTTATGAAAACGGTTCAACAGACTGCAGGAACACATGGAACCAAAACTTCTGGATCAGCCAACAGATCAAAGATGTAAATGTTGATTGATTCACGAAAAGAGAAGAGCACGTGCAGATCAATCACTGCACACACACACACACACACACACACCGGGCCTGCAGCTCTCACACCACCGCAGCTACAGCAGGACCGCAAGGAGCGTCTGGAGGAACATGAGATGGGTTCTGGTGTCGTTCTGGCCGCGGTGTTCTGGTGTAATGTGACCGGGAAACCAATTAATGAACCGTCAGAGCTAATTAACGATGCGAGCACGAGCACACACACAAACACACACACGCGCGCGCACACACACACACGAATCACTACCGTGGGAAAAAACACGGATTTAATAAAGATGAAGTTTATCAATGATACAACACACACACACACACACACACACACACACACACACTCGGTCCGAGCGTCCATCGCGGCGGTTGAACACACCGGGCTGCCGTCGCGCGCACACACGAGGCGGCTGGTTATCAAAGATCGCATTGATTATGGATCAGAACTCACCTGTGGTTCCGGTCCGTCCTCTGCTGCAGAATAACAACCCTCTCCATCACACACTCTCTCTCACTCTCACACACTCTCTCTCTGTCACACACACACACACACACACTCACACACGGTCCGTGTCATCAGGAGGCTGCTGGGAGCTGCAGACGGCTCCGAAGATCCTCGATGTTCAACGGGAGCGATCACTCTGTCAGTTAATGCTGTCCGAGCTAACAGCCGGCTAACACCACACAGTTACAGAGACACGGAAACACGACGGGAAAGTCAACATGTAACCAAATTAATATATATACAATAAACAAGAGTACAGTGATACAATTAATTAAATTAAATGTAATCTTTGTGTGTCCAACACGGACAATCTGTTAAGTTTAATAGGAGCTGTTAAGCTAGCTTAAATACTGGTAACCGCTAACCCGTGTGCTGTGTTCCGATATTCATACTTCCATGAGTACACTTAAACATAGTTCACTATCCGCACTTACTAAGTACGCAGATTTCAGCAGGTGAGTGTCGTTCCAAATCTAATACTCCGTGGTGCACTTACCGGAAATTACGATCGCGACAGCCGCCGCGGCTCGTCACCCGCCAAAAACATCCCGCTTTGAACGGTGAACAAAAGACTTCTACGACTTTACTTTTTAACAATTACAGTCCTACAATCCTGTAGTATGGCTCCGCTGCAGGCGCTGTTGTCTCGGTAGCCATAAAAAAAAAAAAAATTCAAGCTGAGCGCCTCTGCCTGGCTCCGCTTCCTCCGCTACGTAGACAAGATGGCGGCCGTTGAGTGCGTAAAGTGCACATCGTTGCACACTCAACGTTATTGCTGTTATGAGGGCAACATCCGGGTCCTTCAGGTACACTTCTGTTCACTGTGATCGATATCGGAACACCCTAAGTACTCAATCTAAGTATAGTAAGAACGTAAAAGAAGTATGGATATCAGAACACGGCACAGGTCCACAGGAACAGCGACATTTTGTATAGTGGCCAATTTGTGTAATTACATCATCATGTGACGCCCAAAAAAGACTTTTCCCATAGACTTATATACACCTGCTGTGTGTCAGTTCAGGGTGTGCGTCCTCTGAAGGACTCGGCCTTTGTGGTCTTTGAAGGCGAGTCCTTCAGAGAGACCTTGTTAACCTCGTCAGCCGTTGTTAAATGTGACGGTCTAGCCTTTGGAGCATTTCCTGGTTGTGTCACCAGATGTTTTACCCTGACGTCACCATTTCTGCTGCCCAGGCCCGCGAAAGTGACGATCTACGCCACGCGATGTCGCCATTTTCTCTCTTTCTTTCTTCTTTTTCAGGCACAAAAAGAATATTGATAATAGTATCCTCCTGCAAATTTACATTTTTCCAGTTTTTTAACCATGAAAAGTTTTTGTATACAACAAAATAAGTGTATAAGTTTCTGTCAGGGAGAAAATCACTTCACAGCCCGTCACAGTTTGTTTATATTTCATCTCAGTGATGTCATTATTAGTACCTGAATGAATATAAATTACTGAATATAAAAACAATTAATGTTACTGCTACAGGATCTACTTGTTTGTTACCGGGCAGAACTGTGTTGGACAGATTTCCTTGTTAACAATCATTATGCTTCATCCGTTAAACAGTAACAACAGCTCAGTGAGAGGAGGCTATAAAACAGCAGCAGAGTGAGACCTCGCTGCTTTTCACTACTCTCTGTGGCTCGTTCATCAGCATCCTGCATGCACTTCTGTAGCTGCACCTGCATCAGCTGCCTCCTCCTCCTCCTCCTCCTGCAGCGCTGCCTCCTCCAGCAGCCTTCATCCTGCCTCCTCCTCCTCCTCCTCCTGCAGCAGCTGCCTCTCTCCTCCTCCTCCTGCATCAAGCTGCCTCCTCCTCCTCCTCCTCCTGCAGCAGCTGCCTCTCCTCCTCCTCCTCCTCCTCCTGCAGCAGCTGCCTCCTCCTCCTCCTCCTCCTGCATCAGCTGCCTCCTCCTCCTCCTCCTCCTGCAGCAGCTGCCTCCTCCTCCTCCTCCTCCTCCTGCAGCAGCTGCCTCCTCCTCCTCCTCCTCCTCCTCCTGCATCAGCTGCCTCCTCCTCCTCCTCCTCCTCCTGCATCAGCTGCCTCCTCCTCCTCCTCCTCCTGCATCAACTGCCCTCCTCCTCCTCCTCCTGCCTCAGCTGCCTCCTCCTCCTCCTGCATCACTCCTCCTCCTCCTCCTGCATCAGCTGCATCACTGCCTCCTCCTCCTCCTCCTGCAGCAGCAGCTGCCTCCTCCTCCTCCTCTCCTCCTGCATCAGCTGCCTCCTCCTCCTCCTCTCCTCCTCCTGCAGCAGCTGCCTCCTCCTCCTCCTCCTCCTCCTGCATCAGCTGCCTCCTCCTCCTCCTCCTCCTCCTGCAGCAGCTGCCTCCTCCTCCTCCTCCTCCTCCTGCATCAGCTGCCTCCTCCTCCTCCTCCTCCTCCTGCATCAGCTGCCTCCTCCTCCTCCTCCTCCTCCTCCTGCATCAGCTGCCGCCTCCTCCTCCTCCTCCTCCCCTCTCCTCCTCCTCCCTGCAGCAGCTGCCTCCCTCCTCCTCCTCCTCCTGCATCAGCTGCCTCCATCCTCCTCCCCTCCTCCTTGCATCAGCTGCTCCTCCTCCCTCCTCCTCCTCCTCCTGCAGCAGCTGCCTCCTCTCCTCCTCCTCCATCCTCCTGCAGTAAAGCTGCCTCCTCCTCCTCCTCCTCCCCCTCATCCTCCTCCTCCTCCTGTTCCTCCATCTTTTTCTCCTCACTTCCTCCCCTTGCTTCTCCTCCTCTTCCCACCTTATGTCCTTCTTTATCCCTCTCCTCTTCCTCCCCTCCCTCCCTCCCTCCTCCCCTCCCTCCTCCTCTTCTACACCTCTCCTCTCTTTGCCTCCTTTTTCTTCTCCATGTTCTCCTCCTTTTCACTCTCTCCCCTCTCCTCCCTCTCTTCCTTCACCTCCCTCTCCTCTCCATCCTTGATTTCTCTTTCTCCCTCTACCCACTTTTTTGGTTTCGACTTCCTTCCATTTCTATGAATTCAGGTTACCTAAAACTGGTGCAAGTGGAGAACATAAGCAGGACGAGATGACAGGAGACCATAGTGGGAGACGAGAAAAGGAGGGAGGACGGAAGAGAGATGACAAAGGAGGAGCAGAAAGGAGGCGTGAAGAAGAGAAGGAGGGGATTTGTTCCAGAGTGTCAGAAGGAGGCCGGCTGCTCCACTTTCTTCTCTGACGTCAACCGGAGTCTCGACGCATAAAGATGACGTCACACCAGGAAACCAGAGTCACATCGGCCGCCATTTTGGAGCCAATAAAAAGAGAGTAAAGACCTGAACTGTCAGATTATGGATGATCGAGCGGTCACACCTACTCAGGTGTTGGAGAGGAACATGTAGATATTAAACCGTGTGGAAATATGTGTAAGCACGGCCGTGACCAGAACCAGTCCAGGTCCAACAGTTTGTCCAGCATGACTTATTATTTTATAGAAAAACAGTTCACATGTGCATTTCTGTTTTCAGGACATGTGATCGTCTTTTTCTGTCACCGTCATTTTAGAGGATCCGTCTGATTCGTCCTGGACGGGAACGTTATCACCTCCTCACCTTCCTCTCCGGTGACGTACCTGCAGTAAATATCGAGTACCTGGATCAGTCGACAGCGTGTGGAGGACAACAACACAGACGAACATGTTGTATCAGCCCAGTAAGGTGATCTGGATGGAGGTGTGCTGGTGTTCTGTCCGCTCTTTTTCAATTCTGTTATGACGAGGTTTAATCTTCACATGCTGTGTTGACAGGGAATCTGTTTACTGTTTTATTATCATGTTTATTGATATTATTCTGTCAATAAAAGGAAAAAAAACAATCACAGAGAGGACATGAATTTTACAAAACACCAGAACATTTTATAATTTATTATTTTATTATGAGTTTACGTGTTTTTGTCACAAAGCGAGAAAGAAGCTAAACTTTAGAGGCAGTCGTGAAGATATCTTTATTTATTAGAGGCTGTTAGCTGAGATCAGCTGGCTGAAATATAACCACACATGTTTATTAAACAGAAGGAAAACGTTTGATGACGGCAGACAGAACTTCGGGTTTTACAGGGTCGTTTTACACAAAAAGATGAATACGTGTTTCTTGTCCAACAGAATGAAAAGGTAAATCATTTCTGAAACAGCTGCTCACCTCACTGTGTTACATTCATTGTAATTTTGCTTTTCTAACTGCTATCTTTAGTTCTTTTCTTTCCACAACCCTCCTCCTCTCCTCTCTGTTCTCTGACTCCCACTCTCTCTCTACAAACTGATTAGAATGAGAATATTTCTGTCCAAATTAATGATATACAACTCGCAGCCAGAGTTCCACTGAAACGTTTCCGATCAGAGCGAGAGAACTTAAATGTTAGCAGGAGTGAAGCGTGATGCTGCTGCAGCTGTGTTCTGTAGTTTGTCCTCTGGGTCAGAACACACCTGCTACTGCGAGGACAAACTGGATCAGGTCGTCAGGCGCTGCAGCCTCAGCGCTACAGAGCTAGCAGTGAGAGCTCATGTTGTTAGCATGCTAACATTCAAAAGATTCATATTTGTTTTATGTCTAAACAGACAAAACGGACATTCATCAGGTTCTCTGAGTAACAAAACGCTGTCGTTAAACTTATTTTACAAGTGAAGTGGACAGAATCAGATATTATATATTTAAAAGACTCAATAAAAATATAAAATGTGTCCTGATGTTCTTCTCCTTCCCACCTGTAGATCCTCAGGTGTGCACAAGCTGTACGCTGTATATCTGAGCTGACAAACATCGTGACTGAACACTCTGTCGTTTCCAAACCAGAGAGATCTGTAACTTTATGTTTCTGTTTCCAACACATCCAAAACAAACAGGTCGACTGTAAGAGACTCTTAAAATGACATTTACGTCTCTGAAACAACACGACTGTCTCAGCGAACCAGCGATCGTACACTCGTTATTTGTTTCTTCTGTATGAAAGTAGCCACGTTATGTAACGTAACTGTAGCGTTACGTACGCGACATAACTTTGCTGCAGTTACAATAATCCACTGTTGTTTCTGGCTCTTCAAACTACTTCACCTGACTTCCTCCTTTGCTGCCGTGATAATGAACTGCCTCCACTAGAGGTCACTGTCACAGTATCGGCTACATGTTCTGATGAGGATGTCGATTCATTCGGCCTGTTTCCGAAACATTAGATTATATGTTAGAGGAAGGAAGTCAGGGGACGTGACCAACGTAACGTGAATGAAACTTCTGCTCACATGTTCATGCTTCGGGTTTCATTGTGCTCTGACTGAGAGCCCCCTGCTGGCAGTCATCACATATTACATACACAATCCCAAATGATGCTCGTGTTACAGAAGGAGACATTAAGGTATCATCACCTGCACCTTTACAAACGCTGTTTTCTTGCTGCTGTTTGAGACGACGCTGGATCCACCGCGTCTCCGCTGTGATTACTACGAGCTCACAGAAGCTTCAGTATTATTATCGGATCATTATTAGTCTCAGAGACTCGGAGCGGCTCGGTCCTCCTCTGCACGCAGAACAGCAGAGAGAGTTCAGCAGAGTATAATTAGTTGGAGCGATTAGTGGGAGGACGAGGTGTGTGTGGATCTGATGCCATAATTTATATATTGTTGTGTGTGTAGGTGTGTATTGTGATGGTATGTTGTAATGTGTGTGTGTGTGTGTTTGTCTTCAGGGACGTGTAGATACAGAAAAGGAGCATCACGGCTGTGATTAAACCTCCTACTGATATAAGTGCATGTGCACAGATTGATGCGTCCGTGCAGAACGTGGCGTGTTCACGTGTGGGCGACTGTCATGTTAAAGAGTGCAGTATGTGTGTGTAGGTGTGTGAGTGTGTGTGTGAGTGTGTGTGTGTGTGTGTGTGTGTGTGCTGTTCATATAGTGAACATCTTCAAAAAGAACACAGAGCTTTTTTTCTTTTACTTTTGAAGGACGATTTTCAAAGTAATATTTCTAAAACAAAGCTGTTTGATACAGATCATCAGTTTAAAGCTTTAAAGCTGCAGTCTGCTGTAAAGTGTAAACTAACTGTACTTCTTGTTTCTATATCTCATTCAAACTCGACTCTTTGGGTTGGCGGCCGACCCGTCTTACAATCACAAAGCGTCAGTAACCCCATTCACACTGCCGTTTGGATGCGGGGATCCTGCACCAATTCTCCTCCTCTGTGTGAACGTCTCGGAGGCGGCGAGGGGTGAAATTTTGCTCCGGTGCTGATCCGCCTCTGGAGGTAGAATTGAAGGCGCAGTATTGGAGAACTGAACCAAAGTGAATGGATAAGCCGGCTGTGTGTATCGAAGGCGTGTAAGTCGTACAGACTGATAACAACACAGGTCCTTCACTCAACTAAATACAGAGAAATGTCCCTCAAAGCAACGTTACAGCACCAAACAACAGTAACGTGGTAGCTGTAACTGTCTTTGACAACTTATGAGGAAAAAAATACCGAAGATATACGTGGAGAAGTGACTGTCCTCCTGTCTGTCCTCCTGTCTGTCCTACCAACTCCTTGCCACATTTTGGCCTGAAAAACAGCGTCCGTCACCAGCAAAAAAATTCGAATCACAGTGTTAGTTAGTGTGTGTTGTTGTGGTTACTGTTGACACAGTGACAGTCAGTCCTCCAGACCGAGACTTCAGTGAACTTTCCCCCAGAAAATAGCCTTCGTCCTCACGAGTTACAGAGTCAGACAGCGTCCAGTTTACTGATGGTGATTATGTAATTATGTAATTTAGAGCGAAAAACTTAACTTCAACACTTTCCAGGATGTTTGGTGGGTCAGGATCCCAGTCACTACACATTATAACAGCATCCAAATGATTATAAACAGTCTGTGGGTTTAGATTGACAGGAGGACACCTGGGAAACACCTTGAAACACACCGACATCATCATCATGACGTGTACCGTCACGCCCAGCGGCGTAGCAACCTTTTGTTGCAGAAGTGCGGGGGATGGATGTGGTTTGTGTGTGTGTGTGTGTGTGTGTGTGTGTGTACTTTTTTTTTACCTTGAAATATTATTTTATACAATATCATATTTTATAATTTTCTGTCATGGAGTTTATGTCTTCACTGCTAACTAGACCTGCACGATATGAGGAATCTGCGATGTGCGATAACACCGTTCAATATTGCGATGACGATATAACTTGCGATAAATAAACAAATACTGAAGTTTGCATGTTATTAACTGTACAGTTAATGATGGCTAACGTTAGTGTTGAAGTGTTGGTGTCGGTCTTTCTGGTTGTGTTGCAGCTGGGGATGGAGGTTGTGTGTTTGTAACACGTCGTCTCTCCTGAATCCAGAATCAGTCCATATAGCAGAAGTGCTGTTTCTCTTCACCACAGTTTCATCACTTCTCTCTCCTCCCTCAGCCATCGTAACCTGGCAACCACCAAACTGATGCCCATTCATTTTGTCAGGGTAGCTAACAGCTAGTTGAGGCTTCATCTGATTGGCCCACCAGAACGGTTCTGTTTTTTTAATTTGGTCGAGTTGCTCAACATCCCACGAGCAGATACTGACGGAGCGTTCTGTCGGTGCTCGCTGTTCATTTCGTCCTCATTTCTGCACGTTTTCTAAAAGTTTACGGATACGGGCCAACAGAGCAGAACCTCCAGCTGGTAGGAGGCGGACGGGGGTGAAAGAAAAGTGTCCTAGTGGCGCCCTCCAGTGGTCGTATTGCTCATCATCCATGCCAATGTTAAGGACACAGGGATGTATGAGGGCGGAGACGGTCATATCTATTCTCGTATGTTAATGAAGCATAAATTAATCTTTAGCGTGGTAAAGCAGAGAAACTTGTACATATATTTTTGTCTAATTGTGTTCTAAATTATCGATATTGTAGACGTTCTTTATAAATGAGTCCTAATTGAATGATATGGGGAGTGTATCTGATTTGCTGCGTTGTGTTTGTACTGTAGTTTCAGGTTTTGCCTCCAGTCTTCAGTCAGTATCCCAGAAAACGTCTTTTGGTCACGTGAATGTTTCTGCTCGTTTATCGACCCATGAAGCTCTTCAAGTCGCTTTTTCACGAGATTGAAATCAGCGTCGACACATTTCTGCTGGAAGAGTTTGAACAGTTTTTCTACAAAAGAGCTTCGGAGCCTCCTGATCAGAGTCAGAATGAAGTATTGATCTCTGCTGAAGGAAGCTTTCTTATTCACAGCCTACGTTTATAATTCCACACTTGAACACACTTAATTCATCAACATGATCCATTAAAGACACGTAAAAATCCTCTGTGAGAACGAAACATGTCGAATACAAACATCTGAGAGCTGCAGTGATCCTCCTCCCCTGCACGTGTGTGTGTGTGTGTGTGTGTGTGTGTGTGTGTGTGTGTGTCCTCCATGTTGGCAGATGCAGCAGTGTTGGTTCATCACTTCTGTGCTGTTTGCTAATGCAGATCCACCTCTGACCTGAGATCAGTGTGTGTGGGCCGCGGCGCTGCGAGCTGTGTGGGAGCGCAGCAGAGAACATCCACGGCTGAATGTACAGCAGAGACGCAGAGACGTGTTTCTCATCAGCGTTACAACAAATACACACAAGAATAACCGGTTCTGTGGCCGTCGGTGTTGAAAAGTCAGTTCAAGGATCGACAGAGAGAAAGTTTCTCTAAACATGAATTTAAAATTTTAGCGACTTTTTCTTAAAAGAAGACGAGCAGATGAGATCTTCACATCGAGCTGGTTAACATGTTCTGCTTCTCGTCATCATCAAACAAATCAAAGTTCATTTTATTTTAAAGAGTCACTACAAGAACAAATAATGTTTATTTGGTTATTGCTGTTTTTTAATTCTTATTCTTTTGCTCTTTCCTTTATGAATCTGTTCATATCGAGTCATCTGACGTGTTGTCATGATGTTCATCATTTTATTGCTTCTGTCTGATTTGAATCTTTTCCTGCAGGAATCACTGAAGCTGCTGTAAAGCGTGTCGTCGTAGCAGCTGACTTCCTGTCCGTGTTGCAGAGGACCGCCTCTTCATGGAGCTCTCTGTCCTGATTGGATGAAGTGTGCAGGGACACCAGGAAGTATCTTTTCACATTTCCTTCATGAGCACGAGGAGAGACGTGTTTACACACCATGTGTGGAGCTATTGAGGACTTATATTAATATGAAAATATCACGAAGTTGTTTTTAATGTTTGTTTTGATTCTTAAACGAATTAAAACAATCTTGACAATAACTGTTTTACGAGATACATCAACCATAACTCAAATCTTAAAATAAAAACAACAACTTTAAACTAAATAAGTGATGTAAATCCAGATTTTCATGATATTTTCACGTTTCTTTTTTCTCTGACTGGATAAACATCTCTCTCCGTCATCTCTGTTCATCCTGTATATTAGACCTATGTGGAGGTTAAATTAGATAATCAAAATGTAAATTATATCATATTTTTTTTAGAAAACACACAAATAAGGTGATCAAGTCCGGCAGAATAAACCCTTTGGTGCGTAATGCCACTGGAGCGGACAGATGTATTTTTCAGTTACTGAAAAAAAAATGTACACGAAAAAAATCTGAAAATTCTGGATTAAAGTATTTCTATTATTTAGTACAGCAGTAAAATAAGTGGATTTAACAGAGGGACTCGTCTCGTCCTGCTCCCTGAACTAACAACGCCGTATCTCAACAGGACAAACAGATACAAAGATCATATTTAATTGTAATTCTGGTAATTCTTTGAGGTTCGTTAATGTTTCATGCTGTCGAGGACGCCTGCACCAACAGGTTACACTGTCGGGTATCACCTGAGTGACGAGGATCTGCAGAACAAACTGAACTGAGTCGACTGTTCTGATGGGACGAGTTTCTGAAACAAGCTGCTGATTTCATGAATCCTTCAGTTTTCTGGAGGACGAACGATAAAAGCGAATGTTGAATAAAAGCAGTTTGGTTTTCTTTTATTATCTGAGAGGAGAGCTTCCAGTTTTCTTACTGAAGTGGTTACAAGAAGACACCATGTCTCATGTACAGATCGGTTTTGTTCTGATGCTGGAGGAGAATCTGATGGAGAGAGGAAGGAGACGAGGAGACGAGGAAGTGAGTAGGAAACAGAAAGAGGAGGCAGGAGGAGAAAATGAAACATGAAGAAGCAGAGCGAGGAGGAAGAGGAGGAAGAGGAGGAAGAGGAGGACGAGGAGAAGAGGAGGACGAGGAGGAAGAGGAGGATGAGGAGGAAGAGGAGGAAGAGGAGGACGAGGAGAATGAGGAGGAAGAGGAGGACGAGGAGAGGA